>NC_134877.1:25240232-25347732 GCF_041734735.1 Babylonia areolata | reverse complement strand
GTTCTGTGAAAAAAAAAAAGAAGAAAAAAAAAGAAGAAAAAGAATAAATAAATAAAAGAAATTCAAAAAGTCTTGTCCGTTCTAATGGGGGCCAGGAGTTGAGGGCCCATAGTGTCAGCGAATCGATTGCGATCGCGCCTTAATTTTTGCGCGATCGCCAAATCGAGCTATATAATTATGTGACCTGGTTGGAGACATAATTTGACAAAAAACAAGAACACCAGAGAATCGACAGACAGACAGAAAATACGAAAAAACTTATCCGTATGAAGACCACAGGAACAGGAGTCATGATGGCTGCCGGAAAAAGAGGGCGCTAATCAGGGGGGCAAAGGGGAGGTTACCTACTTCCGGGAGGTTATCGGCCATAGCTACTTTCGTTTTCTCCGCATAGGCGGATAGTAGTTTGCACAGGACAGGAATGTCAGACCCCTGTCGGAGTCTGCACTAGTGGGTCATGGTTAAGTATGTGTAATTAAATGGTGGTTTTGGAAACCAGCTCATCAAGCAGCAGCAAACAACGCGTTTGTACTTCTTGTCTCCAGGGCACGAAGACCTTCGAGCGCAACAGAGCCACCGCCATCCCAGAAAAGAGGAATCGGAGAAAAATGGGGCACATCCTTGCCGGACTCCATTCCATGCAGATGCCTGTGGATGACCTTGTGCCTCAAGGATTGGTCTTCATTCCCACATGATTATTATTATTTATTTATTTATTTATATATTCATTTATTTTATTTTATTTTATTTTATTTTGTATGCTTATAGTTGACTTCATCAAGTTTTTGCGCCTTATACATATTATTATTATTAGTAGTAGTTTTTATGGGTTTTTTTTATGTATTATCTTCTTTTTTTTTCTTCTTTTTTTTCTCAAGGCCTGACTAAACGCATTGGGTTACGCTGCTGGTCAGGCATCTGCTTGGCAGATGTGGTGCAGCGTATATGGATTTGTCCGAACGCAGTGACGCCTCCTTGAGCTACTGAAATACTGAAACTGAAAACTGAAACTCCCACATGAGGACCCACATCAGCAGATGGCCTGCCTGCCTGCTCATCCGTCGGGACTCGACGGGAGAATCCAGAAAAGAACTTCTTGTCTAGAACTTGTAAGCAGCTGGCATGAAGCAAAAGAGAGAACAAAATGAACAAACACCAGGATGAAGAAGAAAGGCCATCACTACTGTAGCATCATTTCGTTGCAACAAAATCAGCTGCAAACTATTCAAGTAAACATTTTAATCAACAAAGTGCAACAAAGATTATTTCAACTCCCTCTCAGAGCTGGCTTTCATTCTCACTAAATTATACCCCCCAAAAATTCTTTTAACTATCAAGAAAAAAAAAAAAGAGTGCTAATTTTAATCACTTGTCAGTCAGATCATCTTCAACATCAATACTTCAGTGTCCCTTCATTCCTGCAGATAGCGAACGTTCCACCACCCTTTGCTTGTTTTTCCCATTGCAGTGAAGGTTATATTTCAATCATCAAAATCCCAAAAACACATGATCAAATTTCATCAAAAACCAGTGAAGCATTACTCAATAGAATATACTTAACGGAGTGTGCATACACACTGATAGGATCACTCCATATAAAGTTATATCATTCATTTGTAGCAAGGGATTCTTATAATTTTGCATACCCCTTCTCCCAACACACACAGAGACCCCCCCCCTCCCCACACCCCGACCCCCCCCACGCAGTCCACGCATAAACAGTTTATGCTAAGAAAACCTTTGAGAGAACACGGGGTGACTCTGTCTTCCATTACACACATGAAAAAAAAAGAAGCACTACTGTGAACAACAGTGTATTAGCCACCAATTCATGACTAATATCAACATGTTCTTCCTCCTCCTCCTCCCTTTTATCTACCGTAAAGTTCGGTCTATACGCTGCAACTTTTTCTCCCAGCTTCAACCTCTGCGGCTCATACAATGATGCAGCTTATTTGAGGATTTTAACGATACTGGGAGTGTCATGTGAAAAGTCCTTCACCAAAACTGTCCGTTTACGATGAGCAAGCTTTGCTGAAGTCTGTCACTGGATCCTGACAGCATGGGGAAAAGTAAAGCAGTCCACCATTATCAATGGATTTCGTAAGGCTGGACTGTGTGCTGCAGCAGACGACAGTGCAAGCGACGAACCAGCAGCGACCTCCACCTTGCGTTCATGTTCATCAAGTGAAAGCGAGGCTGAAGTCAGTGACACGATGGCGGAGGAAGCTGTGCTGGTTCTCTTCAACTTGGACACTGAAGACGAAGATTTCAGTGGATTCAGTGAGCAGGGTGATGTTGAATACATGTGACTATCCCTAAATAATGGATCTTATTTTCGTTGTGATTTAAAAAAAAATTTTTGTATGTGGCACCAGCAGTATTTTCGCTTACTTTTCTTTGTCTTGTTTCCGGTTGTGTTTATTTCATTACCTACAGTACTGACAGCTTTTCCATAGTATTGGTGGTGTGGTCTGGTACAGGTAATAAGTGCAGCTTATAAGCCAGTGTGGCTCATGTGTGTACGAAGTTCAATTTTAAAAAAAGTGTAGTGGGTGCGGCTTATATACCAGTGCGCTTAACAGACCAAACTTTACGGTATATGAATTTCTAGTTCCCGTTCCGTCACCTTGCCACGGACGTGATGAAGAGGAACTTGTTGATGACAGCGTCGTCGCCAGGCAGCACAGGGAAGGTCTTCTTGGTGATGTAGGTCAGGGACTCCAGCGTCTTGTTCACCGCCTGACCCAGCTCTGTCATCTCCTGCTTCCGGCGACAACATTCATCATTCATTATTATAGTCACTGAAAACAGTGGATAAAGATTAAAAAAAAAAGAATAAAAAAAAAGGAGAAAGAATGGTTGCCTGTCTGCCTATGTAAAAGAGAGAATAACAGAAAAGTGAGACAGATGGCTAGCATAAAAAAAGCAACCGTATTATGTAACGTGTTTTGACTCTTCTCAATAACACTGCTTTTTCTTTTTTTTTTCTTTTCATAAATATGTTTGTACATTATAGGAATCTGTATTTCATGTATTATTCTCTGTGATTCCGCAATGCCTCAGGAGGCTACATGTGTTTCTTGAATATGGCTTCATGTGTTTCTTGACAAATGAAACCTTCTCTGCAAGGGGGAAAAAAAAAGAAGAAAAAAAAAAAGTCACCGACTGTAACCTAAGTCACTGTTTCTTTAGGAAAAGAACAACAACAACAACAAAAGAACAACTGAAAAGAAAACCACACACATGAATGAATACACACACACACATACACACACACACACTCACACACGCTCAAGTTGCTTTCTCTCCGTCATGTTTCCAAGGACTAAAAAAAATGCACAGTGGCTGTAACCTGTGGTCGCTGTTTCTTCAGGAAAAGAAAAAAAAAAGAAGAAAAAAAAAGAACAGAAAAGAAAGCCACACACCTGAATGAACACATTCACACACACACACACACACACACCCCGCACTCAAGTTGTTTTCTCTCCATCATGTTTCTAAGGACTAAAAAAAAAAAAAAAAAAAAAAAAAAAAAAAATGCACAGTGGCTGCAACCTGTAGTCAGTTTCTTCAGGAAAAGAACAACAAAAAAAAAAGGAGAAAAAAAACAACAACAACCCAGAACAACAGAAAAGAAAGCCACACACATGAATGCATACATTCACACACACACACACTTCCTGCACTCCACTCGCTTTCTCTCCTACATCTCTCTTCTGTTGTGCCTTTTTTTTTTCTCCCCCCCCCCCCCCTCTCTCTCTCTCTCTCGCTGCGCATTTTCATAAAATATGTGTTGTTTCTTATAAATAAGATGCTTATTATAATGTTGTTTCTTTTCTCCTTTTTCTATGAATTTGTTAACATTTACTCACTTTTTGGGGGTCTTTTTCATACCTTTAGACATTTTTCCTTCATTCCTTCATTCTCTTTCTCCCTTTCTCTCTCTCACTCACCCTCTATCTCTCTCTCATTACTATATTCATATACATTACTGTCATGAACGCAGGTATCATGATTATGTCCTTGTAAATGCTTACTGTGCAACTGAGTGTATTTGAATGTCATGTATGTATTTCTATAACCTTTTCTTATCTTGTAAACATTTTGATTTCATTTCTCTTTGCCCTGAGGGCTGGATGTAAAAAACAGCACATACATGCTTATTCCACTTCCCTCATTAAAAAAGATTCATTAGTTCGTTTCCATCACGTTTCCAAGGACTTGCTGGAAGGAAGGAACTTCTTCTTCTTCTTCTGCGTTCGTGGGCTGCAACTCCGACATTCACTCGTATAAACGCGAGTGGGCTTTTACGTGTATGACCGTTTTTAAACCCGCAATGTAGGCAGCCATACTCCACTTTCAGGGGTGTGCATGCTGGGTATGTTCTTGTTTCCATAACCCACAGAACACTGACATGGATTACAGGATCTTTAACGTGCGTATTTGATCTTCTGCTTGCGTATAAACATGAAGGGGGTTCAGGCACTGGCAGGTCTGCACATATGTTGACCTGGGAGATCGTAAAAATCTCCACCCTTTACCCACCAGGTGCAATCACCATGATTCAATCTCCAGGACCCTCAGATTGAAAGTCCAACGCTTTAACCATTCGGCTGTTGCGCCCGTCACAGGAAGGAACTCACTGACCAGCTGTTTGGGTTTCTGGGCCATCCTGACGGCGATATCCCTGACCATGGCCGTGGGGTCAGAGGTCAGGGGTCTAACCACGCCGCTCCTGTCTTCCTCATCCTCCGGCACGATGGGCAGCATGGCATTGGAGATCTGGCGGCACATCGGGCAGTAGAACTCCCCCCGGCTGATGGAGATGTGCTCCAAGTGAGAGTTGTTCCGCTGGGGAAAAAAAAAACGACACACACACTGGTGTCAAATCTTTTTGAGGAAGTGTCTGGGTTTGTTCCATCGTACAGGGGTGAAATATCTTTTTGAGAAAGTGTCTGGGTTTGTTCCTTTGTACAGGGGTGAAATATCTTTTTGAGGACGTGTCTGGGTTTGTTCCATTGTACAGGGGTGAAATATCTTTTTGAGAAAGTGTCTGGTTTTGTTCTAATGTACCTTTTATTTATTCACCTGTGTGCTCTTTTTGAGGATGTGTCTGGGTTTGTTCCAATGTACCTTTTATTTATTCACCTGCGTGCTCTTTTAGAGGAAGTGTCTGGGCTTGTTCCAATGTACCTTTTATTTATTTACCTGCGTGCTCTTTTTGAGGAAGTGTCTGGGTTCGTTCCAATGTACCTTTTATTTATTTACCTGCGTGCTCTTTTTGAGGAAGTGTCTGGGTTCGTTCCAATGTACCTTTTATTTACCTGTGTGCTAGCTGAATTGGTAGCCTAAGCAGCATTGACTTGAAGTTGTGTACCTTGTACATGGAGAGAGTCACCACTCTTTATTGTTGGTAAAAACGTACAGGACTTGAAGCGTTGGCCAAGTGCTAACGCATCCACCCAGGAAACAAGAGAATCTAAGTCCACTGGTTTGAATCCCCAAGTCGCAAGTATTTTCTCCCCCTCCTCTAGACCCTGAGTGGTGATCTGGACGCTACCCATTCTGACTGAGACAATTAACTGAGGTCCTGTGTGCAGCATATACTCAGTGCATGTTAAAGAACCCATGGCAACAAAACGGTTGTCCCTGGCAAAATTCTGCAGAAAAATCCACTTCGATAGGAAAAACAAATAAAACTGCAGGCAGAAAATAAAAGAAAGAAAAAAAGGTGGTGCTCTCAGTGTAGCGACAAGCTGCCCTGGAGGGGTGGGGGGGGGGGGGGGGGGGGGGGAGAGAGCAGCCCGAATTTCACACAGAGAAATCTGTTGTGACAAAAAAAATGTAACACAATACAACAAATGCAGGATTATGATACACACAGGAACAAGACGCAAAGCAAATAAATAAACAGGACACAGACAATGAGAACCAGGACACACAACTTGAATTTCAAAGGACGGATACTGAAAATAGAGAAATCGTTTCAGGGACTGACTGCTAAGAAAGCAAAGAGACATGCAGAATGAGCGAGAAGGAAACACAGGGAAGTTCAGTTCACTTCAGTTCAGTTACTCAAGGAGGCGTCACTGCGTTAGGACAAATCCATATACGCTACTTAGTGAGGCCTTGAGGAAAAAAAACAACAACAAAAGATAAGCAAGTAAATAGATAATCGTTAAATTAATGAAGAAATAATTAGCGAATGTCAAGTGAGACAGTGTTGACTTTGTACACATCTTTATGTCAGTTAGTCTTAAATTTGTATATTTTATTGTAAAGCGTGGAGAGCCCCATCTGAGACTGGGGTACTGCGCTACATAAGCCTGCATCATTATCATAAACAAATAAATAAATAAATGGGGGGGGGAGGCAGAAGAAGAGGAGGTGGTCACCCAAGCCCACCTTGAGGGTGTCGATGTAGGACTTGTGACAGTCCAGGTGCAGGTAGTGGCCACAGGTGGAGGTGTATACTCCCCCATCCCACCCGATGCTGATGGACAGGTCGCACGATGTCTGCACACACACACACACACGTCTCGCTAAAAATTTCGTTTCAAATTATGGTGCTAAGAGCCTCGCCGACCACTATGGCCATCTCAAGGCTATCACCACATTAGCATCTACTTTAAGTCCATGGCAAAAAAAAGAAAGAAAAAAAGAACAATAAAAATCAATCACTGCTTCAAGCTTTTCACTCAAAAAATTTCAAAAACCTTCCATAGTTTAATGCCGCTTTCCTTTCAGTCCCCCCTTGTCCCCCCTTCCACAACACCCCCTCTCTTCCACGCACGCACAGAAACAGGTGCGCGAATACACTTGCGCAATTGAACACTGGAAACCTCCCACCCATCCATGACGCCCTCTGTCCCCGCAATACGCACTCACTCACACACAAATGCGCGGACACTCGCAAGCACCCACCCATACACAAAATGGCAAACGGCTTCCCCAAAATAAAGCAAGCATTGGGAACCAGATCGTACCAAGACCAGCAATGGAAAATTACTGCCATTGGAAAAAGATGTGTTTTCAGGGCAGGCTTAAAAGAACTCAGCAAGACAGAATGTGGCAGTTTGTTCCACAGTCTCAGGGTCTGCAAAGAGAAAGATCTCTGACCCTGATATACTGTTTCCTCACAACATGGATTTTTAATAGCCTGGTATCTTCTTCTTCTTTGTTTGTGGGCTGCAACTCCCACGTTCACTCGTATACCTATGTACATGAGTGGGCTTTTACGTGCATGACCGTTTTTACCCCACCATGCAGGCAGCCATACTCTGTTTTCGGGGGTTAATAGCCTGGTATAACAACACACACACACACACACACACTTAACCCCTTTACTGTTGCTGGTGAGTACAGGTTGTCACCTCACCGAGAGAAAACTGAACTGACAGGTCAGAATGTCCATCATCATTCCTCAGTTGGATGTCTTCCCCTTGGGACCACACTACTTCAGTTCAGCAAAATCAATTTAATACTACTACTAATAATAATGATAGTATTTATATAGCGCTGAATCTTGTGCAGAGACAAATCTAAGCGTTCTCACAACAGTCATTCACACGCATGCATAACTCTAAAACTGAAGAAACTGAAGACAAAGAAGAGATAGGGGAGGGAGGCTGTCTTGTGAAGGCCAATTTCACCATTCGTAATCACAGGAAATGCAGTAACTGCACTTCTGCACGTGTCTAAAATGTGCACACTTACCTCCTCAAAGTGCTTGGCCATTTCCACACGCCTCTGTCGCTTCACTCCCCCACAGCGTGTGTCCGCCACCTGCTCTAACGTTGGGGGGGACAAAATGGACTCCTGCACTTCTGTGCGCTGTCTGTGGCCCAACACTGCACACACACACACACACACACCACTTGTATGCTCATGACCAAACTACTGCATGCACACACGCTTTCAGTTCATTTAAATACACATGTCAGCTGAGGTAATAAACCGGGAGAAGCAACAAGCTTGCTGATGAATATCTTTCAGAAAATGTTGGTTATGTTCATTACGTAAATCATATAATTGAACTTTTTCTTCTGTGTCAGGTACTTATGTTCATCAGTGAGAGTAAAGTGTTTATACACACCTGTATATAAATACCCATGCACACACAACGCAAGCATATTTATCGGTACACAAACATGATTATACCCATCCTTTTCAAACAGCATTGTGAATGGATATTGCTGTCAATAGAAAAAAAAAACCCAACCATATATATTTCTCATAGTATATTCGGACTGATGTCCAATGACGTGCAGATTTTTGCTGCTTCTGGCAGATGTAATCAATGTACCTTCCATAGAAATCAACAAACTAAAAATTATAAAATGACTGTTATTAAATCAATGATCAATGATTTCATCAAAGACAAAAGTGCTGAAGTTTTGTGTAAAAAAAAAGACACACAAGTTCACTCAAAAATACATGAGTGGGCTTTTACGTGCATGACCGTTTTTACCCTACAATGTAGGCAGCCATACTCCATTTTCAGGGGTGTGCATGCTGAGTATGTTTTTGTTTCCATAACCCACCGAACACCGACACAGATTACAGGATCTTTAATGTGCGTATTTGATCTGCATGTGTATACACACGAATTGGGTTCAGGCATAAACAGGTCTGCACACATGTTGACCTGGAAGATCAGAAAAATCTCCACCCTTTACCCACCAGGCGCCGTTACCGAGATTCAAACCCGGGACCCTCAGATTGAAAGTCCAATGCTTTAACCACTCGGCTATTGCGCCTGTCACTATGGAAACATTATTTGCTCCTTCATAATTTTTTGTACCCTTCCTAGAAGTGTATTGCCAGTTTAATTCGAATGTGTGGAAATAACAGATCCCCCCCCCTCCCCCCCATTTTAAAGCAAAAACAATGGGAAGAGTTACCAAGAAATACTCCAGAGCTCCTGGGTACCCACCCTGCCCTCCGACCTCCCCCTAGGCCTAAACTCTCCCCTGGACAAATAGGAAATTTTCTTCCTAAAATTATGTTTATGTAAAATACTTAACCATGACCCACTAGTGCAGACTCTGGCAGGGGTCTGATTCCTGCCGAGTGGGTCATGGTAAGTAGTAGTTAAACCCTGTTTTTCTGTTCTATCACTGACCACTTGAGGACTGCATGAAGACGACAAGCCCCATCAGCTTGGAGGGCTTGGAGGGCGTGCACTGGTTGCATATGACACAGTCGTACTTCTGGGAGGTGCCCTGGGCTGTTGCTCCTTCCATCTCCTGGCTGTCAGTCATGTCTTCTTCTGAAAAAAACAACAACCAAAAACACATGCACAAGTTAAAAAGGAAATTTTCTTCCTAAAATTACGTTTAAATAACACACTTTCTGTGACCCACTAGTGCAGACTCCGGCAGGGGTCTGACATTCCTGTCCTGTGCAAACTACTATCCACCTATGCAAAGAAAAACGAAAGTAGCTACGGCCGATAACCTTCCGGAAGTAGGTAACCTCCCCTTTGCTCCCCTGACTAGCACCCTCTTTTTCCGGCAGCCATCTTGACTCCTGTTCCTGCCCCACCCCCCTCTCCCTCCTCCCCCATGAGCAAAACTGTCTCCTCCCCACCCCACACCCCGAACACACCTCTGATCACACAGACGTTTTGTAACTGACAGCATTAACCTTTCTCTGCACTATGCATGCATACTGACTGTCTCTCTGTCTGTTCATCCTTCTAACTATATGCCTGTATGTATGTATGGATGTATGTAAATTTGTCAGCTTATTATGTAACTTCATTATGTTCATGCTTTAAGAGAAAAGAACCTTCTCTGCAAGGGGTGGGTGGGGGGGGAACCTTTCTCTGCAGTTAACAGACCTTAACTCAATCCGGACGAATAGTTCTCTCCCTCACTTTTCCCTACAGATGACCCATTTGTTAGGGTTAGGAAAAAAATCACAAAAAATACAAAACATAAAATAACTAAATGAAACCCACTGTACTTGACCCACTGACCCCTCTCCTCACATCGTGTGAACGCCCACCCCCCTCCCTCTTCACTGCTCTTAGAAGCGGGAGTCACTATCAGTACCTTCTTGCTGGTAGCTTTCTTCATTGCAGATACTTTATTCAACGTCTTCATCATCCTTGTCACTGTCGAAACCTTCAGTCTGAAGCATTTCAGTCACTTCAGAAGTGGTAAAAGCTGCGACGCCATTTTCAATACGTATGCAGATTAGCTTGTCGTGTAGGGTCCTCAACTTGCTGTGGAGTGTGTTGTTACAAAATCTCATGAAGAAACTTTCCATTCGACCCTTGACATGTTCGCAATGCCCGGTGTAGCTGCGACTGTTATGCTACCCCACGAGGAAAACGTGCAAAAATTTTTAAATGTCGAAACTGCTCTAGCGTTCCATCGTCCGAAACGCTACCTTACGTCAGGAACGTTAAAGCGTTCCATCGTCTTGAGTGAGTTAATCATTATCAGGGGTTCTTTTCAGAACTGTCTTTTTTTTTTTTTTTTTTTTTTAACTCTTTCCATATGAACGGCGAAAGAGACGATGTTAACAGCATTTCTCCCCAATTTACCACCATCAAAATATAACAAGCGGAAGGCTCTTACACTGAAGAGGTGAATGTTGACAAAGAATACCACAATTCTGATGACGGAAGCTAAAGGTTGGGTCATTCAGACACCCACTGGACATCCGAGGGGTCTGTGTAGAGGAGAAGAGAGGACTGGCTGTACTGAGTGAGTTAAGAACCAACAGGTCAACAGGGCTATCAACACCATGATTTGATTTGATTTCACCCATCCATCTGCCTGAAGGGAGAGTCCATACCTGGCTCTGCATTATCTTTCTTCACACTGACCGGAAGGAAGAGGTTACAGCCCCTTAGGAATAAAACCACCAGACAAATATCAGTGTTACCTCAAAGAATTACTCATTTTACAAACAGCAGGACAGCCTCATTCACTCTGTAACCTTTACATCTCAACGCCACATGAGGAACGATCACAAGGACAACTTAAGAACTTGATTATTTTATTTTTACTTTCTGTGCATTTGCATACTGATCCACTTGCTTACCTGCTTGCTTCCTTTCTTAATAGTTTATTCATTCACTAAATGCTTCGCAAAGTGGTCAGCAGCTGCAGGCACAAACTTGTAAACAAATTTAATTATTAGAGGTGTTTGTTCAATTTTTCATTTTGTAATGGTTTTAGTTCTTGTTTTTTTTTTTTAACTTTATATTTGTAACCAAGAGAATGAAAGAATTAATCTCTGTTCAATTTTTTTTATTTTTTTTTTTTTTAAAGACTTCATATCTGTGACCAAAAGAAAAATGGATAAATACAGTGTTTGTTCTTTTATTTGTTGGTGTTGAAGATATGTAACGAAAGGAGAATGGAAGATTTACACTTCATTCTTTTTTTTTTTTTTTTTAAAGACTTTACATTTGCAACCAAAAGAAAAATGAAGGATACAGGTTTTTTTTTTTTTTTTTTTTTTTTGTGGGGGGGGAAGACTTTACATAAGTAAGGAAAATGGAAGATTTACTTTTCATTCATTTTTTTTTTTTAGACTTTACATTTGTGACTAAAAGAAAAATGGGTGAAATAGTTTTTTGTCCCCCCCCCCTCTTTTTTTTTCCCCTTTTTTTCTTTTGAAGACTCTACATATGTAACAAAAGATAGGAAGATTTACACTTTACTCATTATTTCTAATGGGGGGGGGGGGGGGGGAGATTTTACACATATGTAACGAAAAGGAGAATGGCAAATAAAGAGTTTTTCCAAGCCCCACAACTCTGGCTCTGGCCGACTTGACTTGAACGGAGTTATTCACCTGCTGCCTGCTCCTCGCCCTGCTGGGCCTGAGCCATGAAAGCCATCTGCTTGCTGGCAAACTTGGCCATCAGCCGCTGCTGCCGGTCGTACGCCTTCTTCCGCCTGAAACACCACACACACACACAACATGTGTCGTCCCCTTGCAAGAGTCACTGCATTCGCTGTGTCGCTGTGTCTCCTTGACACTAAACAGACCTTCACTCACCCCAGAAACCAGAGTATGGCTGCCTACAGGGCGGGGTAAAAATGGTCATACATGTAAAAGCCCACTCATGTACAGTGAACGTGGGAGTTTCAGCCCATGAATGACGAAGAAGAAGAAGACCTTCAATCATTCTACTCCAGGTACGAGTTAACTCATACCATCATTACTTGCCCTTTGGACCAGGTATGAGTATTCTCGTACCAACACATAATTCTAATTTCTTTCATTCTTGCTTGATACAGTTGGCATTCTAAACTGAACCATTTACGGATTCCAGAAGTATGAAAACAAAGCTTTGTTTGACCGATGATAATCAACAATTCTCCATCGATTTTCGCTGTTTTAGTGAACCACCCTGTTTTTGTTTTTTTTCTGCAGTGGTCTCATGTATTGGTATTTATATTTGTATTTCTTTTTATCACATCAGATTTCTCTGTGAGAAATTCGGGCTACTCTCCCCAGGGAGAGCGCGTTGCTACACTACAGCGCCACCCATTTTTTTTGTGTGTTTTCCTGCGTGTAGTTTTATTTGTTTTTCCTATCGAAGTGGATTTTCCTACAGAATTTTACCAGGAACAACCCTTTTGTTGCCGTGGGTTCTTTTACATGTGCTAAATGCATGCTGCACACGGGACCTCGGTTTATCGTCTCATCCGAATGACTAGTGTCCAGACCACCACTCAAGGTCTAGTGGAGGGGGAGAAAGTATCGGCGGCTGAGCCATGATTCGAACCAGCGCACTCAGATTCTCTCGCTTCCTAGGCGGACGCGTTACCTCTAGGTCATCACTCCACTGAAGTGCTGATCCAGGGGAGGTGTAGCAGGCATGCAGCTGAGGGGTAGAATGAGTTTAATATTATCATGGGTTCTTTTTTGAAGAACCAACAGGTAATGAGTCCGGAGGTCAGCTGAGCTACTGACAACACGGTTTTGACATCATTATCTTTCTACACACTAACTGGAAGAGGTCACAGGCCCCTTCAGAGCCTTGAGTTACAATGCTTTCTTCTTACAAGGATGAGTCGGGCTCAACTCACTGCTGTCTAGTGGGAACCCAGGATGACAATGCGCTGTTTCACTTTCAGTTTCTCGGTGAGGCGCCACTGCCTTTGGACAAATCCATATCTGCTACACCACATCTGCTAGGCAGATACCTGACCGGCAGCGTAACCCAACATGCTTAGTCAGGCCTTGAGTGCATGCTTATATATTTACTCACCTATCACAGTGGATTTTTTTCTACAGAATGTTGCTAGAGGACAACGTATCTCATTGCCATGAGTTTGTTTTTTTTGCAGTGCACCAACTGTGTGCTGCACACGGAACCTCGGTTTATCATCTCAACCAAATGACTAGACCTTCAATCTGATTTTCCAGCCAAACTTGGGAGAAAGGGCGAGAGCGGGATTCAATCCTACACCCTTGTGGACTCTTTAAACTGGCAGCTGAGCATCTTAACCATTCTGCCACATTCCTCCCTGCTGTGCCATCATCTGCAGGCAGCTTCAGTGGCAACCATGTGACTGGAGCCCAAAGTCCGAGGCACACATGCGGATGCAGTCAGGGCATGGAACGCCAGCAGGCAGGGCAAAGGCAGACGCAGCTCTGTGTCAACCATCTTGAGCAGCTGTAAAGTGCTGGGGGCAGTCTCCCTCAAGACGAAGCTCTGTGTCAACCATCAAGAGCAGCTGTAAAGTGCTGGCAGCGGTCTCCCTCAAGACGAAGCTCTGTGTCAACCATCTTGAGCAGCTGTAAAGTGCTGGCGGCAATCTCCCTCAAGACGCAGCTCTGTGCCAATTATCATGAGCAGCTGTAAAGTGCTGGCGGCAATCTCCCTCAAGACGCAGCTCTGTGCCAATTATCATGAGCAGCTGTGAAGTGCTGGCGGTGGTCTCCCTCAAAGGTCCTCGATGCATTTCTTGTCAGGGTACGTCAGTTACTTCTTCCAGTTTAGCGACAGTTATACATGCACACCAATCTCATTCACTCATAATAAGTTATATGAATACAAACATGCATTCACACACACACACTCATAAACCCCCACACACAAACCTACACACACACACACACACAAAGCCACCCAAACCTACACACACAAAGCCACACAACACACACACACACACACAAAGCCACACAACACACACACACACAAAGCCACACAACACACAAAGCCACACAACACACACACACACAAAGCCACCCAACCCTACACACACACACACACACAAAGCCACACAACACACACACACATTCACGAATATACACCCATGAACAAAGTCACTCTCTCTCTCTCTCTCTCACACACACACACACACAGATGCAGGCACTTAAAACCCAAACAGGGGAAAGAGCTCATGCATCAGACATGTCTTACTTGATGTCACTCTCCTCTGGGTCCTCTCCTTTCTCCTCCACCACCTTGCGATGCACAGCCTTGCATGTGCTCTGGACGTACTTGGCCGCAGTTGTGCTGGACGAACTCAGCTGATCCAAAAACCGGGCAATGTAGAATGTGCCGTCCCCTACTGCTTCTGGCAAAAAAGTAAAAAGAAAAAAAAAAACCCAAACATTCAGCTATCATGTGTGAAGAGGAGGAATTTTTTAAAAATATTTTCTGTCACACATACTGGTGATTGTATACATCAACTTAAAGTATTCATTTTCACATCTGAACGTTATCAGTTTATCAGTTTCATGCGTATGTGTTTAACAAACCTCGGAAAAAATATGAAGCCATCCTATCAGAATGAATGTAGAACATCAAAAGCAATCAAACAAATCAATCATAATGTTTCACTGAAACTGCTAAGGAGATCTTGTAAATCGTAAGAGCATGGGCAGCAAAGCAGAAGACAAATAAGAAGTGCTGCACGCATTCAGAGAAAAACGATCACTCTATGCAAATGCACACACATGCAGGTACACACACACACATGCATGTATGCACATACACACACTCACGCACACTCACACATCCATCCACTCACACATACATTCATGCACACTGACACACACACACTCATGCACACATACATGTACAAATACACAAACACCTAACCTGAATAATACTGCAGATTGACGATCTCACCTCCCAAGCAGGGAGCTTGTGGCTTTTACAATAAAATGTTATACATACAGAAAAATGCATGCACCAAGTACACCTAACGCAAATAAGTGCGCGCACGCACAAACACAATCGCATCTACACACAACCAGCAGCAAAGTTCAAGAGGAAGATTAATCAGTAAAATGGTAGGCAGAAAGGAAAAGGGGGAAGTGGGGGGGAAGAGGGGTTGGGGGGTTGGGGTGGGGTTTGAGAGATTTGACCTTTTACCTGTGGAATCAAATCAAAGTATGATGGGTGCAACAGCTGAGCGGTCAAAATGTTGGACTTTCAATCTGAGGGTCCCTGGTTCGAATCTTGGTAAAAGGGTGGAGATTTTTCTGATCTCCCAGGTCAACATAATGCGCAGACCTGCTTGTGCCTAAACCCCCTTCGTGTGTACACGCAAGCAGAAGATCAAATACGTACGTTAACCCTCAAAGTGCTGGATATATTAAAACATACATACAGAAATCATGCTTAAAACAAAGGGTAGTTTGCCTCCACTACCTGTGCTCTGATCTGGGGCATTTGTGTGCTTATCAATAAGAATAAATAGGTAAACCTATACATTTTTGGAAAGTAGAGTGAATGAAGAATCAGATAAAAGTAAGAAAAAGGCTGTACCTTGTATGTAGTTGGAGATATTCCACAGGATATAATCAACAAATTTTGCACACATGTTTTCCAAAAACGTCAACCACAATGTTTATAGGTATTTTCACATCTTTCACAGAGTCAAAATCTCAAAATTGGCATTAAACTGTACAAAAAATGTTCTGGCTGCAGAATAATGATATGAATATAACTGACACAATGAAATTATAAGCATTGTATTATCTGTTTGAGACACGCCCACCAACGCCACAAAACTGAATGAACAACAAGCAAGCCAGCATGCCCAAGTGTCAAAATAACAAAACCGTTTTCACCAGAATCCCTGTCAGCAAACGAATCATCACTGGTGACAAGGTCACTCATTTCCTGAGCTTTGTCAACTTCAGTGTCACTCATTGTTTACAAAAAATACAAAGATCTGGACTTGTAAACTCGGTCAAAGTTTGTGCAACACAAGCAGGGAGGCAGTAACACCAGAACGAGGCAGTTTTACGAAGGCTGCCGAGTATAGCCGTACGATGCCGGACCTTATGTAAACAGAGCCACGATCGTGGCCCATCGCACTTTACAGGGAAAGCCACGATCGTGCCTCATCGCGCTCCCCGGGTTAAAGATCTGGCAATCCATGTCGGCGTTCAGTAGGTTATGGAAACAAGAACATACCCAGCATGCACACCCGTGAAAACAGAGAATGGCTGCCTACATGGCGGGGGTAAAAACGGTCATACACGTAAAAGCCCACTCGTGTACATACGAGTGAACATGGGAGTTGCAGCCCACAAACAAAGAAGAAGAAATTAATCAGTAGATCGGCAAGGAATGGAAGGGAGGGTGGGGGGTTTCACTTTCTACCTCTGGAAGAGGAGGAGGATGTAGAGGCAGTGGGTCTGGTAGCTCCAGGCTTGTACAGGGACGGAGGGCTGGACATTTTGTCGTGCAGCTTGACCAGGAGGGAGATAATGCTCTCTCCCAGCTCCTTCTCTGCGCTGCCGGCACTGGGGTGTGCCGTCACCCCTCGACTCTGGTACTTGGGCTTCACCTGCAACGTCCATTGGTGTGTCAGTGTGTGTGTGCGTGTGTGTGTGTGTGTGTTGTGTGTTGTTGTTGTTGTTGTTGTTGTTGTTGTTGTTGTTGTTGTGTTGTTGTTGTTGTTGTTGTTGTTGTTGTTGTGTGTGTGTGTGTGTGTGTGTGTGTGTGTGTGTGTGTGTGTGTGTGTGTTGTGTATTATGTGGTGTGTGTGTGAGTGAGTTGTGTGTATGTGTTGTGTATTAAGTGGTGTGTGTGTGTGTGTGTGTGTGTGTGTGTGTGTGTGTGTGTGTGTGTGTGTGTGTGTGTGTGTGTGTGTGTGTGTGTGTGTGTGTGTGTGTTGTGTGTGTGTGTGTGTGTGTGTGTGCAGTGTGTGTGTGTGTGTGCAGTGTGTGTGTGTGTGTGTGTGTGTGTGTGTGTGTGTGTGTGTGCATGTGCGTGTTGGGTTGTGTTGCACTGCACTGCACTGCATTGTTGTTGCATTGTGTGGGGGGTTTTTTTTGTTTTTTTCTGGCTGTCCCGTCATCTGCACCATTTCAGTGGCACTACTCCCACGCCGCTCATTTAGATTCCCCCATACACGGCCACACCCGGGTTTGTCCGTCGTAGTTCCAGCGTCGGCAGTCCACAGGGAACCATCGATGTTAGGTCGCCAGGAGGCCACACACCAGAGGAGACCCTGCACTGCTGCTGAGTCACTTCGGTGGTGTTCAGTGGTGCCTGTTCTGTTTTAACGTACTTAGGACACCACCTACTAAGCCCCCTACTAACGACAATAATGGCTTAGTCGCGGAGCCAGACTGAGTGAGCGTCCCTCCCAGAGTGGAGACCGCCACCACGTCCCTCAAACAACAGCCCTCCATGAATCTGCCGACACTGACGACATTGACAGGACTCACCCCAAGCACGGAAGTGGAGGGGTATCGAAACTGAGGTCACCATGAGAGCAGGGCATGAAAGGCCACAGACTTTGAGACTATTTTGTTTCTATTGATAACGATGAAGGAGGAGGAGGATGACGATGATGATGACGATGTTGCTATGGAGGTCCATTTTGGTTTGGGACTCCGTGACAAGGCTGTACTCTACGCTTCCTGTCATAATGATATCCCAGCGTTAACCAGGCCCGAGAGATACAGACACTTGCAGTGTTGGTCAGGTAATTTGAGCAACACACCCAAAGACGCATCCTTGAAGTGGGTGACACTCGACTGTGTGGTCCCAGTCTCCCCATTTAAGCCCACAGCACACTCAACTCTGGGTAGGAGCCGGCCATGGGCCGAAAAACCCACCTCCGCTGGGATTCGAACCTGCGTCCTTCCAGCCGTCAGTCTGCGATGCTAACCACTTCGCCACGGCGGCTGGTTGCATTGTGTTTTGTTGTTGTGTTGTTGATATGTTGTTGGTTATATGTGTGTTGTACATATGTGTTTGCACACATCCTTGTGTGTCATGTGTTTCGCCAATTCATAGCCCCTATCAATGAATACTGCCTGTTCATGGATACAACAGTCATGGTCAACCACTGCTCACCTCTGCTGACCCATAGAGCAATGGTTCAGGATCAGAATCAGAATAACTGTACTATCTCAGAGAAATTACTTGTGGTGAAATCTGCGATGATGCAGTTTCACACTCAGTTCAGTTCAGTTACTCAAGAGGCATCACTGTGTTCGAACAAATCCATATACACTTACATCACATCTGCTAAGCAGATGCCTGACCAGCAGTGTAACCCAAAGCTTAGTCAGGCCTTGAAATAATGTAAACGTGTATGGGAAATGTTCAATACCCTGCCTGCGACCCCATGAGTGGCTGTGGACTTTGGGCTCCCTCATCGCATGCATTTCCCACAGGTGACTTCCACCGACGACGACGGCACACCGTGTCGTCATCCTTAGTTCCCCATAGTTCGATGACTAAGATGATGATGGGAAATGGATCCTGCAGAGTCAACACTTGTACTGTTTTTGACTCCCTCCCAACAACCATTCCCTTCCAATCCAATACCTCCTCGTCCCCATTTAACTCAATCAGCCATGCACCCAATCACTGCCCTGGAAAATGGTGCACGCCTTTCTTCATACACATAAACTGCAAGCAAAGGGAATCAACTTCGACAGTATTTCTGGGCTGTGCCCCCTCGTGTCAAACTTGGTGGAAAAGCCGGCCGAGTTCAGTATATTTTCTTCGTTTTTTCTCACATAAATATGGCTGGGGGAAAACTGCCCAGGCTGTAAACTCCTTAGGGTTGAACGGGTTAATCATTCCGTCAAGCTGCTATAGAAATGTGTGACAGCTCTTGGGGGGAGATGCTCACTCAGTCTGGCTCCGTGACTAAGCCATTACTGTCGCCAGTAGGCGGCTTAGCAGCAGGTTGTGTCCTAACTACGTTAAATAAGAACAGGCACTACCGATCACCACCAGCAGTGCAGGGTCTCCTCTTGTGTGCGGCCTCCTGGCGACCTAACACAGATGGTTTCCTGTGGACTGCTGGCACTGAGACAGACGAACCCGGGTGTGGTTGTGTATGGGGGCCTCTGAGTGAACGGTGTGGGAGTATATGCCACTGAAACGGTACAGTTGATGGGGCAGCAAAAAAGAAGAAAAAAAAAAAAGGAAAAAAAGAAATATGTGACAGGCGGGTACTCACAGGGTCCGGGGTGGCAGTGACGGGCTGAGGGGAGGAGGCCACAGCAGTGAAGGAGGTGACGGACCCACTGGGCAGGGAGACGGAAGGGAACTGGCCTGTCTGAGCCGCTGTGATGGGCCCGCTCGGTGCTGAACACAACACACAAAAAATTCATTTATTATCAATGCACTTTTTTTTTTTTTTTTTTTTTTGAAAGGAAATTTTCTTCCTAAAATTATGTTTAATCAATACATACTTCTACTGTAACCCACTGGTGCAGACTCCGGCAGAGGTCTTGATTCCCTGTCCTGTCCAAACTACTAGTCCACCATGCAGAGAAATCAAAAGTAGCTGCGGCTAATAGCAGCCTTAGGTAAGTTACCTCCCTTGCGTTAGCGGAAGTAGCGTCCTGAAATTCACTTTGATATACGTGTGTGTTTGTGTGCGTAACAGAAGCCTGACTGAATGACACAGGAGACACAAAATTCACCTAGATATGCACATGTGTTAGTGTGCATAACAAGTTCGACTGAATGATGCATAAGACAAATAATTCACCTAGATATACATGTGTGTTAGTGTGCATAAAACAGAAGCCTGATTGAATGACACATGAGACAAAAAACTCACCTACATATACATGTGTGTTAGTGTGCATAACAGAAGCCTGACTGAATGACACATGAGTCAAAAAAATCCACCTAGATATACATGTGTGTTAGTGTGCATAACAGAAGCTCAACTAAATGACAGAGAAAAAAATTCACCTAGATATACATGTGTGTTAGTGTGCATAACAGAAGCTCGACTGAATGACACATGAGACAAAAAACTCACCTAGATATACACGTGTGTTTGTGTGCATAACAGAAGCCTGATTGAATGACACATGAAACAAAAAATTCACCTAGATATACACGTGTGTTAGTGTGCATAACAGAAGCTCAACTAAATGACACATGAAAGAAAAAAATTCACCTAGATATACACCTGTGTTAGTAAGCATAAGAGAAGCTCGATTAAATGACACATGAAAGAAAAAAATTCACCTAGATATACACATGTGTTAGTGTGCATAACAGCTCGACTAAATGACACATGAGAGAAAAAAATTCACCTAGATATACACGTGTGATAGTGTGCATAACAGAAGCTCGAATGAATGACACAGAAGACAAAAAATTCACCTAGATATACACGTGTGTTAGTATGCATAAAAGAAGCTCGACTAAATGACACAGGAGAGAAAAAAATTCACCTAGATATACACGTGTGTTAGTGTGCATAACAGAAGCTCGACTAAATGAAACATGAGACAAAAGACAAATGCCTAAAGGCAGCTATCAGTCTGCAGCCTATTGTACAAATGACTCCCATGTTTGTAAAGCACCTAGAGTTTGGCCTCTGATGGAAGATAAGTGCTATATAAGTATGAATATTAATACTTAACAAACAGTAAAGAGTGGTAATACTTAACAAACAGTAATGAGTGGCAACTCCCTCCATTCACAAAGTGCACACCTACAAGTCAATGCTGTTGATAAAAGCTGTGCGCTAGCTGAATTGGTAGCAAAAGCAGCACTGACTTGTAGTTGTGTACCCTGTAAATGGAGCGAGTTTCCACTCTCTACTATTTGTTAATCATTTGTTCTCCTGGCCTCATTGTTTATTCATATTCAGTTCAGTTCAGTTCAGTTCAAAATACTTTATTGTCTGCTTCAACCGAAACAGAAAATTCTCTTTCGGCTCACTTAAAATGGCCAATGTCAGCAAATATCAAAGAGAAAAACGAATAACTGACACACCCTTCCCTGATCACCACGCACAGATCACTTATAATGTAGAAAGACAAAACACTTGGGTTAAATAATATTATATTTTAAGACAGAGTGAAACAACTCTGTGTGTGTGTGTGTGTGTGTGTGTGTGTGTGTGTGTGTAGAAAAACACTTGAGTAATAATATTACATTTGAAGATAGAGTGAAACAACTGTGTGTGTGTGTGTGTGTGTGTGTGTGTGTGTAGAAAAACACTTGGGTAAGATAATATTACATTTTAAGATAGAGTGAAACAACTGTGTGTGTGTGTGTTGCGTGTGCATGCATGCGTTGGTGTGTGTTTATTATGAATAATAATAATAGTAATAATAATAATTTAAAAAGACACTCACAGGACACGATGCTGGGGTGGATGTTGAAGACCTCCTCCAGACTGCTCCTGGCCAGGTCCATATGGTCCATGTCCCCCGTGCCACTGTCGCTGGGCGACCACTCCACCTGGGATACAGTCACTTTCAATTTTGTCAACCAGGCGTCACTGTGTTCGGGCAAATCCATGAAGGCTACACCACATCTGTTTGGCAGATGCCTGACCAGCAGCATAATAACCCAACGTGCTTCTTCAGGCCCTGAGTGCATGCTTATATATATCTGCTTACTTATCAGAGTGGATATTCTCTACAGAATGTTGCTGGAGGACAACATATCTCATTGCCATGGTTTTTTTTTTTTTCTCAGTGCACCAACTGTGTGCTTAGTCAAGCCTTGAGTGTTTGCTTATATACTTGTGTACCTATCAGAGTGGATTTCATTTTACATAATTCTGCCATAAGACTAGCACTCTTGTTACCATGGGTTCTTTTTCAGTGCGCCACAGTGCGTGCTGCACACGGGACCGAAACCTCGGGTTTATCGTCTCAGGCAAAAGACTAGACGCTCAGTTTTGATTATCCAGTCAAACTTGGGAGAAAGGGCCGAGAGCGGGATTCGAACACCCACCCGCACTGACTCTCTGTATTGGCAGCTGAGTGTCTTAACCATTCTGCCTCCTAGCTCCTTCAGGGTTGGGGTGGGCAACAGATAAAAATGTGAACAAGTTGATGTCCCTGGGGGACCACTCAAACCTGGGGTACAGTCAGGGTTGGGGTGGGCAACAGATAAAAATGTGAACAAGTTGCTGTTGCTGTGGGAACCACTCAAACCTGGGGTACAATCAGGGTTGGGGAGGGCAACAAATAAAAATGTGAACATATCGCTGTCACTGGGGGGACCACTCAAACCTGGGGTACAGTCAGGGTTGGGAAGGGTAACAGATAAAAATGTGAACAAGTTGCTGTCACTGGGGGACCACTCAAACCTGGGATACAGTCAAGGTTGGGGTGGGCAACAGATAAAAATGTGAACAAGTTGCTGTTACTCGGGGACCATTCCACCTGGGGTACAGTCAGGGTTGGGGTGGGCAACAGATAAAAATGTGAACATACTGCTGTCACTGTGGGACCACTCCACCTGGGGTACAGTCAGGGTTGGGGTGGGCAACAGATAAAAATGTGAACAAGTTGCTGTTACTCGGGGACCATTCCACCTGGGGTACAGTCAGGGTTGGGGTGGGCAACAGATAAAAATGTGAACATACTGCTGTCACTGTGGGACCACTCCACCTGGGGTACAGTCAGGGTTGGGGTGGGCAACAGATAAAAATGTGAACATACTGCTGCTGCTGTGGAACCACTCAAACCTGGGGTACAGTCAAGGTTGGGGTGGGCAACAGATAAAAATGTGAACAAGTTGCTGTTACTCGGGGACCATTCCACCTGGGGTAGAGTCAGGGTTGGGGTGGGCAACAGATAAAAATGTGAACATATTGCTGTACCTGTGGAACCACTCAAACCTGGGGTACAGTCAGGGTTGGAGTGGGCAACAGATAAAAATGTGAACATATTGCTGTCACTGTGGGACCACTCAAACCTGGGGTACAGTCAGGGTTGGGGTAGGGCAACAGATAAAAATGTGAACATATTGCTGTCACTCGGGGACCATTCCACCTGGGGTACAGTCAGGGTTGGGGTGGGCAACAGATAAAAATGTGAACATATTGCTGTCATTGTGGGACCACTCAAACTTGGGGTACAGTCAGGGTTGGGATGGGCAACAGATAAAAATGTGAACAAGCTGCTGTTACTCGGGGACCATTCCACCTGGGGTAGAGTCAGGGTTGTGGTGGGCAACAGATAAAAATGTGAACAAGTTGCTGTCACTGGGCGACCAATCAAACCTGAGGTACAGTCAGGGGGTGGGGTGGGCAATAGATAAAAATGTGAACATACTGCTGTTGCTGGGGGACCACTCAAACCTGGGGTACAGTCAGGGTTGGGTTGGGAAACAGATAAAAATGTGGACATATTACTGTTGCTGAGGGACCATTCCACCTGGGGTACAGTCAGGGTTGGGGTGGGCAACAGACAAAAATGTGAATATATTGCTGTCACTGGGGGGACCACTCAATCCTGGGGCATAGTCAGGGTTGGGAAGGGCAACAGATAAAAATGTGAACAAGTTGCTGTCACTGGGGGACCACTCACACCTGGGGTACAGTCAGGTCTGGGGTGGGCAACAGATAAAAATGTGAACACATTGCACATTAACTTCAACCATCTTCGTTAACGTGTCTTCTTCTTTCTTCTTTCCATTACACAACCAACATCGGCTTGCTGATCACTCTGCCGTAGTAGATGCATGCTGGGTATTTTTGTGTTTCCAATAACCCAATGAGCACTGACATGGATTACAGGATCTTTAACATGCGTATTTGATCTTCTGCGTGCGTATACACAAGGAGGGAGTTCTGGCATGAGCAGGTCTACACATATATTAGCTTGGAAGATCAGAAAAAAATCTCCACCCCTTACCCACCAGGCGCCGTTATAGAGATTCGAACCGGGGACCCTCAAAATGAAAGTCCAACGCTTTAACCACTCAGCTATTGCACCTGTCTTTCAACATCTCAAAACCTAGTACAGCTTAAGCAGGTTTGGTATCTTAGACTGATTTTCAAGAATTCCTTTGAAGTATCATATGATCGTGATAGCCGCTAGTGGCAGTTTTTGTGTTTGTTGCTCAAAGCAGACTGTGGAGGTCAACAGATGATGTGTGTGTCTGGTTTGTGTGTCGCTGGTGTGTGCTGCTGCCATGCAGCCAGACGTGTTCCTGAAAGTGGTGTTGGACACAGAAACATTCTACACAATTACAAAGACAAAAAAACACCCACCCACCCCCCCAAAAAAAACAAAAAACAAAACAAAACAAACCCAAACAACTACAGAAACATTTCTTTGCTTTGTTTTGAATGCAACATGAGCATACATATAAAGAAAAGTAAAAGATACCACAGTGAAGAAAAAGTACACACTGAACTAGCAAAGTCAATTATAAACACATACAATCATCAGTATGAGTGACAGGGCATGAAACAAAATCCCACCTGACAAATGCAAATTCAATAAACCACCACCACAACTCAATGCATTTAAAACACAGCTCAGATACAGACACAAAATTGAAGAACATGCATCTTGTATACTGATGAACCATCATGCTTTCTGTACAAAGTGGAACACTTACCTTCCAATTATGGAAACTGTTACCTAATCACAATTTTGCCTGTTCCATAGTTAACATTCTGTATAATAGTCCTTACTTGTACTAGCAGTTTTTGGGTGTTTTTTTTCCATATCTATTTATTATGATATTACAATGCCACCACTTGCTTTTGCCTCATCCTTGATGCCATTACTGTAATAATTAACATAACTGATGATATTGCTATGTTACAAATGGTCTCTTTATTAGTAATATCATCTTAAATCATCATTACTACTGCAATCAATAATGTGTAAACATTGACTGATTGAACAAGTTTTTTTGTTGTTTTTTTCTTTTCCGTTTTGTTTTGTTTTGTTGTTGTTGTTTCTTTGCTGCTTTTTATATTTTACTTCTGATTATGTCTTGTTTTGTTTTTTTTTGCTATAGTGAATGCTACTGTTCGTTTTACACTGTTTGTTCATACTGTTCTCTGTATTGTATACATGTCTTTGGCAAAAAAAAATGTTTAAGTTAAAAATAAAAAAAAATCCACCTCAGCCAAAAAGTAATAATAAAGCAACAACAACAAGAACAACAAATGAGGGAAATCAAAGCAAAAACGTCCTACCTTGTGAATCACCTCACAGGCGTTGGCCTTGACATCAGTCGTGCGGAACCAGTTTCGTAGATCTCCATCTTTGACAAGTTCGCTGACGCTGGGAGTCTGAACCAACCCATCATTCCATTTATCAATTATTTCATTTTGATTTGAAAAAAAAAAAAAAAAATTAAACACACTACTCAGATGCTTACGCATAACCAGATTCAAACACTCGACTGTTGGCCACTGTTCTTTCTCGGTCTCTGGACCTTGCAGTTGGAATGAACTTCCTCTTTCGCTACGTCAAGTCTCCACACTCAGCTCTTTTCAAGTCTGGCTTTAAAACCCATTTCTTCCCAAAATAGCCTCCCTTCCCTGCCTCTTCCTTGTCTTCATTTTTTTTTCCAGTTTTAGAGTTATGCATGCGTGTGAATGACTGGTGCGAAAGCGTTTTGACTTGTCTCTGCACAAGATTCAGCACTATATAAATACCATTATTATTTTATTATTACAACACAAAGAATAGTCACAGAAAACAAAACAGAACTTGTGTAATCATTTACTGGTGAGTGCTATTATTGTTAAGCTTCATGAAGGACTGATGTCACCAGTCAAAAATGTTTTCGTTTTTGTTTCTAACTGGCTCAGTCTTGCTATTTCAGTTTCAGTTTCAAGGGGGTGTCAAAAGTTTGTGGAACTAGTGTGTGCTATTACATCATGATGGACTGATGTCACAAGTCAAAAAGGAAATTTTTTTTCCTAAAATTATGTTTATCTAACATACTTACCATGACCCACTAGTGCAGACTCCGGCTGGGAGTCCAATTCCTGTCCTGTGCAAACTACTATCCGCTTATATGGAGAAAACGAAAGTAGCTACGGCCGATAACCTGGAAGTAGGTAACCTTCCCTCTGTATCCCTGACTAGCTTCCTCTTTTTCCGGCAGCCGTCTTGACTCCTGTTCCTGTGCTCTTCATATGACTAAGTTTTTTTTGTATTTTCTGTCTGTCGATTCTATGGCGTTCTTGTTTTTTTGTCAAATTATGTCTTCAACCAGGTCACATAATCATACGGCTCGACTGGGCGATGGGGCTAAAATTAAGGCGTGAATGCAATCGATTCGCGGACACTCTGGGCCCTCTACTTCTGGCCCTCTCAACAACACCAACCAACCGCCTCCTCCGCTCCCTCCGGTCGACTCCAGACCCAGAAGGACTGATGTCACAAGTCAAAAATGTTTGTTTTTGTTTCTAACCGGCTGAATTATTTGCTATTTCAGTTTCTCAAGGAGCTGTCAAAGTGTGTGGACTGATCCTTATAGGTAACACCACATCTGCTGTTTAAAAAAAAAAAAAAAAAAAGAAAAAAGAAAAGAGCAGATGCCTGATTGCCACACAAACCCCAACACGCTGATCAGGCCTTTATGAATCTTTTGCTGCATGCATATTATGATAACTTCCAAGTCAGGGTACATTTGCGATAAAACATATTGAAAAATGTCACTTCATATTGCATTGCAAGGAGATGGAACAACCTGTTCTATTTCCCCTCCATCATCATCAACTGAAGGGATGAAAACTGCTTTCATATCTCATCAGGCTTTATCAGACTTTTGCCTTATCATTTGGGTTTTTTTTTCTCTGCCTGTTTGTATGAGTGCTTTACAAAGTGTGCAGTTACTTAATGTTATGGCTAGCTTCCGATGGAGAAATGCCAGTGTTTATCTAATATTATTTTTAACTGTTAAGTGTTCCCGCAGTGACAATGTGACTGGGCAGATTGTTCCACAAGTTAACAATCCTTTTAGTAAAAAACAGAAAAAAGATTTGATTTGGTGAATGTTTTAGTCAGTAAAACAGGGTGTCCCCTGGTATGAGTACTGTCATTTGGTTTAAACAGATTTTGTGTAGTGCTCTTATCATAATGTCCATGCATAATGTCCAAACAAGAACATACCCAGCAATCACACCCCCGAAAATGGAGAATGGCTGTCTACTAGCGGGGTAAATAAACAAAACTGTCATGTTACATGTCTGTATGTGTGTATATGAGTGTGTGACTGAAACCTCATTGAACAACACTGGAAATGAATAGTGAGCACCCAATGGCAGCTGTAAGTCAGCTCTACCCAGGTAGCAGGCAGCTTGCTGTGCAAATGAGTCTCTGTAAAGTGCTTAGAGCTTGGCCTCTGACCAGGGATAGGAAGCTATGTAAGTGTCCATGTCATCATCATCATCTTCATCATGAAGACCCCAGAAAGAAAGAAGCAAATGATTCTGTGTTTGTAAAGCGCTTCTTCTTCTTCTTCTTTGTTCATAGGCTGCAACTCCCACATTCACTTGCATATTACACGAGTGGGATTTTACGTGTATGACGGTTTTTACCTCCACCATGTAGGCAGCCGTACTCCATTTTCGGGGGTGTGCATGCTGGGTATGTTCTTGTTTCCATAACCCACCGAACGCTGATATGGATTACAGGTTCTTTAACGTGCATATTTGATCTTCTGCTTGCGTATACACACGAAGGGGGGTTCAGGCACTAGCAGGTCTGTACATATGTTGACCTGGGAGATGGGAAAAATCTCCACCCTTTGCCCACCAGGCGCTGTTACCAAGATTCGAACCCGAGACCCTTAGATTGAAAGTCCAACGCTTTAACCACTCGGCTATTGCGCCCATCAGTAATGCCCTTAGAGCTTGGTCTCTGACCGAGGATTTGCGATACAAAAGCATCCTTATCATCATCATCATCATCATGAAGACCCCTGAAAGAGAGAAGTGGAGCACTGACCACGTTGGGGAAGGTTTTGGGCGCAAAGTGCAGACACAGGTTCAGCAAGTGGACAGTCTTGTACAGCACGCTGTCCGGCATGGTGGGCAGTTCGTGCAGGGTCTGTCGGAACAACACAAAACATCCATCATCTCAGAAACCAATACTGAACCAAGCTGAAGTTAAGGGCCCTTTAAGGGCACCTTTTTACAGCCATCAGGGCAGTAGAGTGTTGGCCTTTTTTTGTATGACAGTCAGTCGTGTTCGACGATGACCATCAGAACAGTAGAGAAAGTAACCACTGTCCCGACGATCAAGGCTAGAATTTGATTATAGTGGAGAGTGTCTTGCCCAAGTTATACCCCCACTCTCTCAGCCAAGAGGATTTCAGGACAGTCAGCGCTGGGGATGGTTCCCCAAGGCCAACTAGCCCCCAAGGCTGCAGCACTAAGAGCCAGTGCAATTTTGCCTCCTAGCGGTAACACGCTCGCCTTGGAAGCGTAAGAATCTGAGCACAATGGTTCAAATTCCACAGTTGCCAGTATTTTCTCCCTCTCCACTAAACCTTGAGTGGTGGTCTGGATGCTAGTCATTCGGATGAGACAATAAATCCAGGTCCCATGTGCAGCATGCACTTAGCGCATGTAAAAGAACCCACAGCAACAAGAGGGTTGTCCTGGCAAAATTTTGTAGAAAAAATCACTTTGACAGGAAAATAAATAAAATTGATGGCAGAAAAAAAGGGGGAAAGGGGGTGCTCTCAGTGAACCGACGCACCCTCCTTGGGGAGAGCAGGCTGAATTTCACACAGAAAAATCTGTTGGGTCAAAAAGAGTAATACAATACAATAAAGTTTTCATTTACTTATCTATTTCTTAAGACGTCTTGCTGCAGCAACATCTACTGTATCTGAGGATCACCACAGGAAGGCAGTGCTCAACCCTTCTCCTTTGGTAAAATGAATCAAGTAAAGTGAACAAGAAATAAAAATTCCAGAGGAAGCTGTGACCATCTCCTCCAAGGTGCTGACCAATTGAAGTGCATATACTGATCATGACCTGGTTACCAGTGGTCACTAACGCACACCCCAAGGCACCCACACACAGGCACACAAATTATGACTATGTCACAAAGCAATGAGCTTTCATAACCAACACAATATACCCACAACAGTTAGAACAGAACATCAAGAACAGGTATATAAAAAAAAAAACCCATTAAAAAACCAACCCTTCCCCCCAAAAAAACAACAACAAAAACAAACCAAAAAAAACAAACACACACACATACAAGGGCATCCAGGAGTCATGACCTGGGTGTGGCCCGGCCCCCTCAGATTGTAAGGAGTTAAGGGCCGAAACACTTGACTGGGGGGGCTTCTTCTCTGAAGACCTTGTACTGTCCAGCTCTCCCTAGAGTTTCTTATCACTACTGTATTGTATTGTACTGTACTGTATTGTATTATATTGTACTGTATTGTACTGTGCTGTACTGGATTGGACAGGATTAGGCTGGACTGGATTGGATTAACTTTTCTCACAACAGATTTCTCGATGTTAATTTGGGCTGCTCTCTCCACAGTGCAACACCCTCCACTTTTTTTTTTTTTTTTTTCCTTTCTTTCTTTTTCTCATCTGCAAGTGTATGCATTTTACTACTGAAGTGGATTTCTCTTCAGAAATTTGCCAGGGACAACCCTTTTCTTGCCATGAGTTCTTTTACACCTGCTAAATTCATGCTCCATCGGCACCTCACTCCATGTAATTAATCATGAGCTGCCTGCATGCTTCACAACCTTGTGTAATCACTTTTCTTTCTCCTCTGTCAGCCACATTTTGCCTGAGACAACCAATCCTCCAATTGCTGAGGGATCTTTTACAAGTGCTACACTTCTGTTCCGACCCACCTTGAAGAGAACGGTGTAGAGGAAGGCATGCATCGTGGAACAGTTCAGGATTCCGTACAGCTTGGAATACGCCACGTGGATCTTGCCTGGAATCTTGTACGGCGGCCAGGGCGTGTTCTTCCCTTTGAAGGCACCGGTGGACCGGACACTGCAAAAACCGCAGAACCCAATCCACTCAATCAAATTCACATGTATGGCTGCCTACATGGCAGGGCAAAAATGCTCATGCATGTAAAAGCCCACTCGTGTACATACAAGTGAACGTGGGAGCTGCAGCCCACGAACGCAGCAGCTGAAGAAGAAATTGGCTCCAGCATCTCTGTCCTACACACAGGAACAGGACACAGACATCAGCTTAAAATGAAAACATTTTTCTGACACAGTCAGACATGTGTTAGTATTATATGACTAGTCTTTATTAAATAAAAAAATTAAAACATTTTGATTTCTTACTTTCAAAATTCAACTTTTTCCTTTTTCAAGATGGTTACTTTGGAATTTTGAAAGAAATCAAAGTATGAAAAGCGCCATCAATCAATTTATACTGTTAATCATATTTTCATCCCACACAAACATGCATATTTTAATCCAACACAAATTATTCAAGCACACATCATCTCCAATTTCTATTCACACATATGTAGAAAGCATGCAGTATCCTAGTTATTCATCCAATACAGATGACCCAAAACACATTTTTGGACAGTCCAGTTGTTCCAAGCATCCAAGCAACACAACAGTTCATATTTCCATGTAGCACATATATAAAACCAAGCACTAAGAACCTTAACTTTTTGTCTGTCTCATTCTGCGAAGCAAACAAAGTGTTTGGAACACATTTCCTCCCAACCCCCCCAGCCTCCCTCCCCCACTCGCTTTCCCAACCTCCCTGCAATGGCGGCAACAAGAGCAGCCCAGTAGTGTTCAGCCCGAATGCGAAAGGACATGCTCCCCCAAAAGAATGCTGTGGTTTATCCAGGGGTTCAAACTCACTGTGCAGTGTATCTGTCCATGGCAGCCTGGAAGTCCTTCTTGTATATGGCCCGCTGTGCCACCATGACAGGGTCGAAGTCCTCCGCCCACACAGAGCCTGTAGGGTCAATGGAAAGGAGTCAAATTAATAATTTCTTTTTTCTTTTCTTTTTTTAACATGCAGTAATCATACACATATTGACAGGCACAACAGCCGAGTGATTAAAGAGTTGAAATTTAAATCTCAGGGTCCTGGGATCGAATTTCAGTTACGACGCCTGGTGGGTAAAAAGTGGACATTTTTCCCCATCTCCCAGGTCAACATATGTGCAGACCTGCTTGTGCCTGAACCCCCTTCTTGTGTATACGCAAGCAGAAGATCAAATACACACATTAAAGATCCTGTAAGCCATATTAGCGTTCGGTGGATTATGGAAACAAGAACATACCCAACATGCACACCCCCGAAAATGAAATATGGCTGTCTACATGGTGGGGTAAAAACGGTCATACACTCACAAGCCCACTTGTATCCATACAAGTGAATGTGGGAAGTTGCAGCCAACGAATGAAGAAGAGGAAGAAGAAGAATACACATATTAATACAGCACTAAAGCATGCGCCGAAACAAATCAAAGCTCTTTCACACCAAACTTCTGCAAACGTGTACAGCTCAGGAACAAAGTCCTCAGCCTGAACTGAGCCTGTACTGTAGATGGAAACAGAGTCAATTTTAACAGCTCTCAGTTCCTTGTTACACTTCAATGGTAACGTAGGACGGGACAGTTTAATAAATAAATAAATAAATAAATAATGCTAACGTTAGTGTCTTTCAGTAAATGTATATATTTGGTTATCTCATATATCTCTATCTCTATATATATATATATATGTGCAATGCTTTTATATGAATGTCTTATATCTTTATTGCTGCTTTTTAAATGTCAGGTTCAATGTTTCATGTCTACGCTTGTTTTGTCAAAACCTGATGCAATTTCTCTCTGAATCAATGAGTTATTTTTTTCTTATATTCTTGAATTATAAAAAAAAGAATAACTGACTAACTAAATAAACGAATAAATAAATACAAATACAACACTAAAGCATAATACAATGTGTCTTTACGACAAACCTTTGGGAGTGTAGCATCCCTGGTTGAGTCCTGATCCAGCTTCAAAGCTTGGAGCCTTGTAGTCAGCCAACTGTTCACAGACACACCGCAACATGTCTTTAAGTACAGCAAGTCTGTAAGTACAGCGGTGAATTTTTTGCCAGCATCATCTTCATCCACCAGAGATGAGACCAGAGGATTTCTGTTTCAGTCTAAAGTTCACAACATTACCTCGGCTCCACAATGACATGAAAACTATACTGTATCATGTCTGCTACTTTCCAAATCTTCCTTCAGTCTGATTTCAGACTATAGTCTGAAGAATCACATACCTGTTTTAATTAAGATGATCAGAGTGATGCTTGATTGATCTCATTTATGAGACCTTGTTTTTTGTCAGTTTATTTGCAATATGCTGAATGAAGCTCTCTCTCTCTCTCTCTCTCTCAGTCTCACGCATACACAAGCCACACACACTCACACATGCACAGACACATATGCACACTACTCTTCATTTCCATACAGCCTATACACACACTAGCCAGATGCTTACCTTTCACACACACTCTCTCTCTCTCTCTATCTCAGCCATATACATCCAGGCCATATTTTCCATATTCAGCTCATTATACCACCTCCCATCTTCCACCTCCAACTTTCCCCATAGCCCCCCCCCCCCTCTGCTCCCCCCACATTTTACCTCCTTTCTTTCCTTCTAATATCACTCCTAGTGAACAGACAATAAATCAATGAACAACACACACACACAAACACACATGATTGTTTCCACAAACCCCCACTTACACACCACTGTGACACTCATCTTTCTGACACACACACACACACACACACACAACACAACACACACACACACACATGCACACATCACACACACACTCCCATATCCACACAAAAAAAACCCACTCACACACCACCACCACCACGAGGATATGTTACACTCACCTTTCTGAGCGTGGGCTCAAAGAGCTCTTTACTCATGCCGCTCATGCCTGACCGCTCCGGCATCAGCTCCGACAGCTGGCTGTGCTGCCGGTCGTTCATGCACAGCAGAGAGGCCATCTCTATGCGCACCAGCTCTTCCTCCCCCACTCCTGTCGGGCATCCAGGGCAAAACAGGCTCACGTGTCACTCCTACTGCTACTAGTTAAAGGTCAAGGCCAAGGTTAAAGGCCCTGTAGCCTTTTTAAAGGTTATCAGGTCAATGGAATCATGCTCACTGTGCCTATCATAAGCCATCGGAAGGTGGGGCCGAATCTTCTTCTTCTGCCGTTTTAACTCCCTGCGGACGAAGGGCCCTGATCAAGGCCCTACTGTTTACAACTGTTTCAGACAAAGGGCCCCGAACGGGGATTAGACAGTTTTGGATTTTTGGAGTGGCACCTAACTTGCATAATGACGTTATGAGCTAAGAATACCTTAACTGACCTTCCCACTCACCACTGCGACCAATAAATGCAGAGTGTGATGCTGTGCTCGTGAGCAGAAGAGTTATTTTTCGCGGGTGACTGGTTCACGTGAACAGTGCGTGTCAGCCATGGCATCTGACCCAGTCAACAATGGCAGTAAACACGTCGATGGTGTAGTTAGTGTTCTGTCCAGAATTTGCGTTTCTTTCCTTTTAAGTGTGAACAAGAAACACGAGGTCATGTCGTCTTCGAAAACAACCTTCCTTCTCACTGGCCAAACTCAGTGGAAAGCGGTTTTTAAAATTTTCGGATCCCACTCAACAAAATAAACCGTTAATAATTTGGAAATACGGCTCAATTCGGGAGACTTACAATCTATTATTGGTATGACTGTGAAGATTTTTTTTCACACTATGTTTAAGCCAATATTGGTATTGGCAGATAAAAGTATTTCCAGCAAAAATGGCAATGTCAAAGTTTATCATGGACACACACACATGCACACAGAAAACCGAACACTGGGTTAAAACAGACTCACTTTGTTTACACAAGTGAGTCAAAAACCAAAATAAAGCAAAACAAAAACCTGTTACAGAGATGCCAACCCCCTCTCATATGTTTGAAGGAACAATCAGGCAATTTGGTAGGAACGTTTTGAATTTGGTAGGAACACTCGGACTCCAAGCCACAAACACACACACACAAACACCCACACACAAACACTCATCCCCCCAAACCCCACCCACACATTCTCTCACACAGACACACACACACAAACACACCCATCCACAAACACACCCACACAATCACCCACACACAAACACTCAGCCCCCCCCCCCCCCCCACACCCCCCCTCCCACACACACATTCTCTCTCACACAGACACACACACACAAACACACCCACCCACAAACACACACTCACACAATCACCCACAAACACACACACAATCACCCACACACACACACACACTCACCCACAAACACACACACACACACACAATCACCCACAAACACACACACACAATCACCCACAAACATCAACACCACTGACCCATGTAGGTCCGCAGGCCGATCAAGGCACAGAGAAAGCTGAGGCAGCCATCCAGCATGATGAAGTCTGTGCTGTCCCCAGTCTCTGCCTCCGCCGCCTTGTGGTCTTGCTTGAACAGCAGCCACTTCTTGATCTGGAACCTGCAGCCCACCACCACAAACAACGCCATCAAACCCTGTCACTGATGCTTGGACTGTGGATTGGTGAAAATGTGTGTGTGTGTGTGTGTGTGTGTGTGAGTGCGTGCGTGTGTGCATATGCGTGTGTGTGTGTGTGTGTGTGTGTGTAATCAATTATGTTAAATGAACCTGTTGGATGCTGAACCATGGTATAAAGGAACTCTCAAGTGTAGCATGAATTTCAAACGCCAGAACTAGTCATATAGTTTTGAGTGGCGTAATTAATTTTGCTGAACAAAAAAAACAACAAAAAAACAAAAAAACAGCAACCCCAAGAGGAAGTGGCCCAAAGAAAGAATGGTGACTGCTGACACCTTGACCAGTAACCTCAACCGTATCCCGGTCAGGAAGGCAACAGCTCTTCACTGACATGCACACTCCCTGGCAGCAGCCAAGGGGTTAACTCTCTCTGGACGATGGAATGCGTGAGCATTCCTACATAAAATGTATTCGGATTCGGACAACCGAACAGAATAGCATTTTCCAAAAATAAACATCCATTACGCGCTGTACACGGGATTTTGTGATCAGCCAAGCAGAGTGCGCTATTCTGGGTCACTCCACAACCGAATGGTATGACTGGCCAGCCTGTCATGTGTGGCCTGTCTTGTACACATGCTGACAAAGTCACTGACCGGTCACCTGCTTGTGTGCCAGCCTGTTAGCAAAGTGGCGTCTGAAGCGGGTTCTTCTCAAAATGTTGTGGAGCGAACAAGGCAGTAACAGCAATGCTTTAGTGTTGCCGAAGTACTTAAAATGCTACAAACTGAAGGGTCGGACATAAAAGAGGTGGATGATGATGAAGAAGAAAGTGAATTAAGTGCAGAAAGCGAGCATGGGTATGGTGATTCGTGGTGAAAAATTGGCATTATTTTCTACATAATGGCAAAACTGTAAAAATAAGATGAGAAATCTGATTTTTTTTAAATATGTAATAGCCTAACATGTAATAAACCAGTTCTGAAAGTTTCATTTTCTTACTCTGTATTTTGTATTTTTTGTTTTTGTTTTTTCAAACCCTTACAAATGGGCCGTCTGTGGGGAAAAGCAAGGGAGAAAACTTTTCCGTCCCGAGTGAGTTAACCTATTTACCATAACCCACTAGTTGCAGACTGCGACAGAGATCTGTTTCCCGCCCCGAGCAAAATACGAAGTCTGTCACACACATAAAATGTTACATGTCTGTCTGGGTGCATTTATGTAAGTTCCTGAAATCTGACTGAACGACACAGGAAAACGAATGATGAGCGCCCAATGGCTGCCGTCAGTCGCCCCTGCCCAAGTAGGGCAGCTTGTTGTGCAAATGACCCCGACTTTGTAAAGTGCTTAGAGCTTGGTGTCCATCCGAGGAAAGGCACTATATAAGCATACATATCAAAATCAAAGTATCAAACCCAATCAAGTCAGTCACTGCAGACTAAAGAAGGGAAAACAGCTATGGCTAGTGACAGACAGCAAAGTGACCATAAAAAAAAAGCACCCACTTAACCAAACATTTAATACATACACCCATCAACCAGAAACTACCATAATATCTGAGACGCTCTCTCTTCAAACCACCTCATAAGTCTGAGCAATGAGACTATACAATAGAATGCAATACATTTACAATATAGTACAGTAAAACACAATACAATAAAATCAATGCAATACAACACAGTGCAATACAACACTGTGCAATGCAATGCAATACAACACCGTGCAATGCAAAACAACACCGTGTGATGCAATGCAATGCAACACAGTGCAATGCAATACAACACAGTGCAATGCAATGCAATATAAGATCACTTTGTTAATCTCTCAATGGGGAAATCTTAGTGACTACTCACACACACAGGGTGGATACCCACTTATCCACAAGACCAGCTGCACAGGCCTGGGGAAAACACTTAAAAAAACCAACAACAACAAAACCCCCCAAAACCCCCACTCATTTTGTCTCGAAAAGCTAATCTCTAGGTGTAAACGCTGAACATGGAGAAGAAGAATTTCTCTGACCTGTCCAACACCACTTCCAGGAACACATCTGGCTGCATGGCAGCAGCACACACCTGCAACACATGAACCAGGCACATACGTCATCTGTTGACCTCCACAGTCTGGTTTGAGCAACCAACACAAAAACTGCCACTTGCTAGCAGGTATCACGATCACTTGATAACTACAAAAGAATTACTGAAAATCAATCAAGATACCAAGCCTGCCCAAAACTGTTTCAGGTTTGGAGATGCTGAAAAAAAAAAAAAAAAAAGAAAAAAAAAGTGTGGTGATAGTGGTGGTGGTGGTGATGTGGGTTGTGTCAGCATGTGTGTGCGTGTGTTTATGTGTGTGTGTGTGTGTGTGTTTGTGTGTGTGTGTGCATGGGTGCGTGCATGCATATGTGTGTGCGTGTGTGTGTGTGTATGCGCGTGCGCGTGCATCTGTGTGGTGTGCATCTGTGTGTATGTGTGTGAGCATAATGCGCATGTGTGTACATATTCATGTATGGATGGTGTTTAAAAGACGTGAACACTTCCTGCATCTTATCCTGAAGATATGATTTTTCTAAAAAAAAACAAAAAATAAAACCACTCACTCAGAGTTTATTTGTTGATTGGTTGGTATCACCTGTCTGCTTTGTTTCTCATTTGTCTAGCTGGGTGGGTTTTGTTTTCCTTGGTCTTAGAACAGATCCGAATGCTAAATCCATCTCACATAATGAACCATGTGTTTTTCATGAAACAGGTAAAACGATCAGTCACTTACCTACTACTACTAAGTCATGATGAAATACAACATGCTGACCATTTCCATCAAAAACAAGTTTAAACCAAACTTTCTAATCAGAGCAACCAGACGTGTCAAAGAGACAAACAACTGCTTTCACCTGTATACCATCTCACTGTACCCAATCTCTCGCTCTCAATATATACCATATCTCTCTCTACAATCAGCTTCAGATCCACTCTGTTTCTGCATTCCCACATTCAAACATTCCACAGTCGGCTGCAACTCTTTCTCGAAATCTTGCACTTGGAATGAGCCCCCTGTCTTCCTTCGTCGAACCCTTGCGCTTTGCTCTTTCAAGTGTGGCCTAAAATCCCAGGTCTTTCCAAACGTGCTCCTCCCTCCCTTCCCTCTTCCCGGTCTGAAGTTTCTCTGGCTTTCTATGTGCATGTATTTCTAAGTGTTAGCTTTCGTTCTTCTGAACTGCAGTCATGCGTGCACAGAGTGCATGTATTTCTAAGTGTTAGCTTTCGTTCTTCTGAACTACAGTCATGTGTGCACAGAGTGTCTGGTGTGTGAGTGCTCTGATTTGTCTCTGCACAAGATTCACTGCTGTATAAACATTTTCATCATCATGACTATTTTTATCAGTAGTAGGAGTACCACTTCTATCATATCATGATACCTGCAGCAAATAGATGTCCAGATCTGACATGGAGTAACAGAAGTGGCACTGGACATAGGTCATGGCCTGGCCTTTGATCTGAATGCCGTTTCGCACCCACATCCCTCCGTAGATCTGCGGCATGCACACCTGGTGGGGAAAAATTCTTCTCTATACTAACCCCAACATTTGGACAAATTTTGCCTTAGACAAAAATTATGTCTAATGAACCATTTTTCCCAGATAAATTTGACACCAAAAAAGCACCATGAAATATGATTTATGACATATTCAAATTACTAGCAGTGTGAGAAAGGAAGGGCATCACACAATAACCATCACAATAAATCTAATCATTTAAAACCTACTTAACATATCAGTACCAAGATCATACAGTAAAACATGAACATTCAACATTAAGAACGTCTGGTGTGTATGATTTTCTCCAGTCCTCTTCAAAAGAAAATATTACAAATACTAACATATAATAAATAAATAATTTTTTTTAAAATTCCAATATAACTGCCAAGATGCAACTATGACCCTCTCCTTTATACCAGGTGTAGAAGAGTTGAAAAACAATATTTGTAGGTACATCCCTGTGCACTCATGAGAAAGACCACATAAATCATATCATTTGCACATAGCACAGCCAAGCCCAAAGGGGTCATTTTAGGGCTGAATACCCATCCATTCTTAAAACCAGCGAAAGAGTCGACAAAATAATATATAAATCTCAATTAAAACAACGTGAAAAAGACAAATTCACCCACGTCTGTTTCAGTCGGGTGTAAAATTTAAATCATGTTAAAAATACTGATTTCCTTCACGAACTAAAAAACAAAACAAACCCATGTCCATGTGGGACAAAAAACAGGATCTTCAAGGAGCAAGCTGTAGAATGACTGTGCCTGATATCATGCAGTTCCAGCACTGCATCAGAAAATGTTTTTACGTATTGTACTGCATTGCACTGCAGTGCAATGCATTGTATTGCATTACTCTTTTTTCTGTCACAAGAGATTTCTCTGTGTGAAAATTCGGGCTGCTCTCCACAGGAGTGAGAGAGCACGTCGACACACTGAGAGCGCCCACCAATTTTCTTGATTATATAAGCTGCTGAGAGGTTTACTTAACACAGCACACACGCACACACACACACAAGGCCACTCACTGCGTTACCTGTATTTGCAGAGGGTGCATGACGATCTCGCAGAGCTTGTCGACAGACGGGAGGATGGACTCCAGACTGACGCCATGGGACTGCACCCCTAGCATCAGGAAGGCCGCCAGGTAGCGGTGCAGCGGGAGGTGAAAGGTCAGCTGGCTGTTGTGGGGCTGAGCAAATAAGACCTTGTTTTTTAAAAGAACTGTTGACAAGCACAACAGTCAACTGGTTAAAGCGTTGGCCTTTCAATCTGAGGGTCCCGGGTTTGATACCTCGGTGACAGCACCTGGTGGGTAAATGGTTGAAGATTTTTCTTCAATCTCCCAGGTCAACATATGTGCAGACCTGCTAGTGCCTGAACTTCCTTCATGTGTATATGCAAGCAGAAGATCAAATATGCACGTTAAAGATCCTGAATTCCATGTCAGCCTTCGGTGGGTTATAGAAACAAGAACATACCCAGCATGCACACCCCCGAAAATGGAGTATGGCTGCCTACGTGGCGGGGTTAAAAATGGTCATACACGTAGAAGCCCACCAGGTGCCGTCACCGTGATTCGAACCCGGGACCCTCAGATTGAAAATCCATCGCTTTAACCACTTGGCTACTGCGCCCGTCGAATGGGTACCTGACTTTGGTCGGCCGGGGGAAGGCTAAATGGGCAGAAGGAGAGGACTGGGCCCCGTCTTTCTATGCCGAGACCTAGACACCACAGACATGAATTCACTGCTCCGATGACCATGAAAAACTAGGGGACCTATACTGATCAGTCTTAGCTGCACTAAAATTAATCTAACAGTTTATCAGAAACACCTGCACAGACAAACACACACACACACACACACACACACACACACACACACACCACACACACATTCCACTGCTTCCATTTCACAAGCTGCTTCCAGTGCTAATGGAGTGATGACAAAGACAGAACAAAAAACATCAACTCACGGTGGATCCTGGTGAGAAATCGATGGCCAAAAACCAGATGTCCAGAGCGTTCAGTGTTGCCTTGATCATGTCAGTCACATAGCTCTTGCTTTCCTGTGGAAAAAAAAAATTACATATATCACAGTTTAGAATTATTTTTTTGGGGGGGTGGGGGGTGGGGGGAGGGGCGGAGTTAATAAAACTTGGTCTATACATGTCCCAAATTATGGCGGTATCAACTAAGTGTTTAAACTTGAGACTATACCCCATCTTCTGGCTCTATCTATTTTGTTTATTTGTTTCATTTCACTTTTAAGTTGATATTTTAAAATGTTTTATACATATCTGGGGCAGGCTGTTAAGAGTCTGGACCAGCAAGTGGGTTTATGTTTAGTTCAGGCATCTGCTCTTTTTTTTTAAAATTTATTTTTCGAAGCAGATGTCAAGTTGCATATGGATCAATCCACACACTTTTAACATCTTGAAACGGAAACGCTTAGCTCTGTGTGCCAATCAATAAGGCAGCTGATCTGGCAGTGCCCAAACCCCCTTCATGTGTAAATATGCATGCAGAAAATCAAAGGCACGTGTTAAAGATCCCATAGTCCGTGTCAGTATTCAGTGGGTAAAAGAAATAAGAACATGCACACCTCCAAAAACAGAGCATGGCTGCCAACATGGTTGGACAAAAATGGTCATGCATGTATAAAAGCCCACTCATACATAATAGTGAACATGGGGGTTGCAGGCTACAGGCACGGAAGAACTTCTCATTATTGTGTGATAATCCTTTTTTTTTCCTGCTGCCTGCTGTCTTTGACTTATTTTGCCTCAGTATTTTGATGCATTTTAGTAGCTTCCCACCCTCTTAAATTCTAGCACTGCAAAATTTATCTTCAGTTGAACTTTTTTTCTACTGAGAAATGTATTTCAAATGGTCAAGACAAGAAGAGTTTTACAAGATTACTTTATCATTCACAAAAAAAGAAACTGAAAATCATTTACATAAAACAGAAACACGGTGGATGAAATGAACAACATCTTGTCAATGCAACAGTCTTCAGAAATAAGCAGTGTCATATTTACAGATAAGGAAGGACATGAGAAACGGTTAATGATAATTAACATACACAGACTACAGATTGAATCAGAAACTCCACAAAGTCTCATACCAAACCAGGACCCTGCCTGTTTCAAAAGAAATCAAACTGGTAACATCCCCCAAAAATGGAGTATGGCTGCCTACATGGTGGGGTAAAAACTGTCATACACGTAAAAGCCTACTCGTTTTCATACGAGTGAACGTGGGAGTTGCAGCCCACGAACGAAGAAGAAGAAGAAGAAACTGTTAACATCAACCAGCCACTGTGACAAAGTGGTTAACATCGCAGACTGATGACTAGGAGGATGCAAGTTCGTGCCCCATCAGGGTGGGGGGTTTTTCGACTGTGGCCAGCTCCTAACCAGAGTTTAGTGTGCTTTGCGCTTAAATGAGAAAACTGGGACCGCAAAAGCGAGGCTCATCCACTTCATGGATGTGTCTTTGGGAGGGTTGCTCAAACTTCACGACCAACATTGGACGTCCATATCTCTCAGCCTGTTTGACACCAAGATATCTTATGAGAGTACAGCCTTGTCAAGCAGCCCCAAACCTAAATGGACACTCGTAAGTCATCACCCTCATCATCAGTCATCATCTTCAAACTATCAAAAACAATATGTCCCCAATTCAAAGGCACTGGAAAAAAAAAAGGTAATAACTCTTTTTACAGACAATGACAGGGACTCAACAGCTTTCAGCACTCCCAACATTGCTCACCGCAGCTGCACAGTGATTGATGAGGGACCACATTGGGGAAGCGGAGATCTCCAACTCTGCAGAGAAGGCAGCATAGTAGGTGTCGGGTTCGTACTCCACGTGATGGATCATCTCTCGCATGTTCAGGTTCATCCCTGGACAGCATGTAGCACTGTGTGTTTTTAGTCCATTCGATTCTGTTACTTTGTTTCCATTCAACAGGCACAATAGCCGAGTGGTTCAAGCGTTGGACTTTCAACCTGAAGGTCTCGGGTTTGAATCTCGGTAATGGTGGGTAAGGGTGGAGATTTTTCCGAACTCCCAGGTCAATATATGTGCAGACCTGCATGTGCCTGAACCCCCCCTCGTCAGCGTTCGGTGGGTTATGGAAACAACAACATACCCAGCATGCACACCCCTGAAGACGGAGTATGGCTGCCTTCATGGCGGGGTAAAAACAGTCATACACGTAAAAGCCCACTCATGTACATACGAGTGAATGTGGGAATTGCAGCCCACGAACAAAGAAGAAGATTCTGTTCCTTTGTTTCCATTCCACAAACTCCATCACCCATTCTTAATTTCTCTTTCAAGTTGTATTTAAAGAAGTATACAATTCAAGCATGTTCTCATACTCATGTTCTGCACACATGTACATTATACACAACCCCCACCCCACCCCTCTCTGAAATCACTTTAGTGAACAGATGTGTGTAAAATAAAGGCCCAACCATGCACATCTCAGATCATCTTCAGACAACACATAAACTCCGTGTAGCTCAAAGTTTATAACATCATATGTTTTGCCGAAGGAAAATGAACGTAGAATACTATAATCATTGTCTGTTTAATGTTGACAGGATGAGATAACTCACAAACATGGGTAGATAACCAAGATTTTTAGAAAAATATACCCTTTTTTTTTTTTAAATGAGAAAATCTGCTGTATCTATGAGTAGAAATGGTACTGAAATATATGTCAATGTATTCGTCATAATAACCAAGTGCAATCCTGTTGTTTTCTTCCCATCCACAAAACACAGAGACTGTGTGAGATTAGAAAATCAGTCAGTCAGTCTGCAACCCAGACTTAGACTCCTCAAGGCCTGACTAAGCACGTTGGGTTACGCTACTGGTCAGGCATCTGCTTGGCAGATGTGGTGTAGCGTATATGGATTTGACCAAACGCAGTGACGCCTCCTTGAGCTACTGATACTGATACTGATACTGCAACCCAGAAAACGCAGAGACTGTGAGACGACAAGACCAGTCAACCAACCGGCCAGCCCGTGACGGACCCACCTTGCAGGTGTGTGAGCAGCGCCAGCCAGAAGTCTCGGAGGGCGTGGTCCTGCAGGAAGGTGTGGGACACGGAGCGGTGGGACAGCAGGTTGATCAGGTCGCTGACCACCGGCCAGTAGCAGTGCTCCTTCATGATGGGCTTCTCGCACTCCACCGTCTTGTGCTGGTTCAGCGGGCCCCCTGGACAGTAATGATGATGATGATGATGATGATAACACTCCACCGTCTTGTGCTGGTTCAGCGGGCCCCCTGGACAGTAATGATGATGATGATGATGATGATGATAACACTCCACCGTCTTGTGCTGGTTCAGCTGGCCCCCTGGACAGTAATGATGATGATGATGATGATAATAACACTCCACCGCCTTGTGCTGGTTCAGCGGGCTCCCTGGACAGTAACGATGATGATGATGATCATGATGATGACAACACTCCACCGTCTTGTGCTGGTTCAGCGGGCCCCCTGGACAGTAAGGATGATGATGATGATCATGATGACAACACTCCACCGCCTTGTGCTGGTTCAGCGGGCCCCCTGGACAGTAAGGATGATGATGATGATCATGATGATGATGATAATGACAACACTCCACCGTCTTGTGCTGTTTCAGCGGGCCCCCTGGACAGTAAGGATGATGATGATGATCATGATGATGATGATGATGACAACACTCCACCGCCTTGTGCTGGTTCAGCGGGCCCCCTGGACAGTAAGGATGATGATGATGATCATAATGATGATGATAATGACAACACTCCACCGTCTTGTGCTGGTTCAGCGGGCCCCCTGGACAGTAAGGATGATGATGATGATCATGATGATGACAACACTCCACCGTCTTGTGCTGGTTCAGCGGGCCCCCTGGACAGTAATGATGATGATCATGATCATGATGATCATGATGATGACAACACTCCACCGCCTTGTGCTGGTTCAGCGGGCCCCCTGGACAGTAACGATGATGATGATGATGATGATAATGATGATGATAACACTCCACTGCCTTGTGCTGGTTCGGCGGGCCCCCTGGACAGTAACAATGATGATGATGATGATGATAACACTCCACCGTCTTGTGCTGGTTCAACAGGCCCCCTGGACAGTAATGAATATGATGATGATGATAATGATGATGATGATGATGATAATGATGATGATGATGATGATTTTAATGATAAAACTCCACCGCCTTGTGCTGGTTCAGCGGGCCCCCTGGACAGTAACGATGATGATGATGATGATAATGATGATGATGATGATGATAATGATGATGATGATGATAAAACTCCACCGCCTTGTGCTGGTTCAGCAGGCCCCCTGGACAGTAACGATGATGATGATGATGATGATAACACTCCACCACCTTGTGCTGGTTCAGTGGGCCCCCTGGACAGTAATGATTATGATGATGATGATGATGATGATGATAATGATAATCACGCTCCACCACCTTGTGCTGGTTCAGCGGGCCCCTGGACAGTAACGATGATGATGATGATGATGATGATGATAATCACACTCCACCACCTTGTGCTGTTTCAGCAGGCCCCCTGGACAGTAACGATGGTGATGATGATGATGATGCTGATGATAATGATAATCACAGTGGCAATTTTTTCTTACCTGAATGTTTTCTTCTTACATGATAATTTATATGTGCATTGCGACCAAGGAAGGGCGCGCCAGCTGCTCATTCATTTTTCGATTTGATATTTGTTGATGAGCATTTGTCTCTAAAAGTGTTATAAATATCTTACTGAATATTTTCCTTTTTTCATGACTGAAATGTACACACACTCGCACACACGCACACACACTCGCACACATGCAGGCACACACATGCCCACACGCACATGTGCGCACACACACAAACACAGTTGTTTCACTCTATCTTAAAACATAATAGTATCTTACCTGAATGTTTTTCTTTTTACATGATACCTGATATGTGTGTGGTGATCAGGCAAGGGTGTGTCAGTTACTCATTCGTTTTTCATTTTGATATTTGCGGGCAGGCATTTTGAGTGAGCCGAAAGAGAATTTTCTGTTTTGGTTGAAGCAGACAATAAAGTATTTTGAACTGAACTGAACTGAACTATGATGTGATGATCAGCAGACCCCCTGGACAGCAACAATGATGATCATGATGATGAAATTTCGGTCAACAGCAAAATGAGAGATGTATCATCAATAATTTCTTCATGACATTCAGAAGTCATTCACAGCTTGGTCTTTCGTGAAGGACTATGACTCTCAAACTAGGAGGAAAAAACTGCACTGGCTCTTAGTGCTGCAGCCTTGGGGGAGGCTAGCTGGCCTTTGGGAACCACCTCCAGCGCCAACTGTCCTGAAACCCTCTTGGCCAAGTGGGGATGTAACTTGGGCAAGACACTCCCCACTATAATCAAATCCTAGCCCAGACTGTCGGGACAGCAGCTACCTCCTCTGCTGTTCTGATGGTCATAGACAGACTCAACTGACTATCACACATACGTAAGTAAATAAGTACATATGTGAGTACGTCAGTAAGTATGTTGATATGTCAGTAAGTAAGTAAATTAATACATAAGCAAGTAAGTATGCAAGTAAGTACATAAGTAAGTAAGTACGTACGCCAGTAAGTAAGCACTCAAGTAAGTCTGGAAGTACGGAAGTATGTACGTATGTATCTAAGTACCTAAGTACATACATAAGTACATAAGTAAACAGGCAAGCAAGTAAGTATGTAAGTAAGTACGTAAGTATATCAGTAAGTAAGTAAGTACATCAGCAAGTAAGTAAGTATATCAGTGCGTCAGTCAGGTAGCAAGTACGTAAGTATGTATGTAAGCAAGCGATCACTGACCCTGGATGGTGGAGGGCACGAGGATGGGCGCCAGCATGGCCTTGAGGCTCTGCACCACGGTGTGCAGCAGCCGGTTCTCCTGCACCATGCGCGTGGCCAGGCTCTCGTTGCTGAACAGCTGCACGCTGATGTGCACCACGCGGTTGGCCACTGTCGATCGGTCAGAGGCCTCCGTCAGCACCAGCACGCTCTTGCTGTAGTGCCGCACAAAGGCCACCGTGAACTCGTTCTGAAAGCATCAAGCACCAGAAAAACTACTGCTGTAAATGCCAGCACAAAGGTCACGGTGAACCTGTTCTGAAAGCATCAAGCACCAGAAAAAACTCTTGCTGTAGTGGTGTGGCAGCACAAAGGCCAGGGTGAACTCATTCTGAAGGCATCAGCACCAGAAAAAACTCTTGCTGTAGTGTGGCAGCATGAAGGCCATGGTGAACTCGTTCTGAAAGCATCAAGCACCAGAATACTCTTGGTTTACGTGCAGCAGCACAAACGCCATGGTCAACTCATTCTGAAAACATCAGCACCAGAAAAACTCTTGCTGTAGTGTGGCAGCACAAGGGCCATGGTGAACTGGTTCTGAAAGCATCAAGCACCAGAATACTTGCTTTAAATGCTGTAGCACCAAAGCCACAGTGAACTTGTTCAGAAAGCATAACATCAGCACCAGAAAAACTCTTGCCATAGTATGGCAGCACAAAGGCCACCCTTAACTCGTTCTGAAAGCATCAAGCACCAGAACACTCTTGCCTTACGTGCGGCAGCACAAACGCCACGGTGAACGCGTTCTGAAAGCATTAGAACCAGAAAAAATCTTGCTGTTGTGTGGCAGCACGAACGCCACAGAGAACTAGTTCTGAAAGCGTCAAGCACCAAAACATTCTTGCTTTAAGTGCCGCACAAACGCCACGCTGAACTGGTTCTGAAAGCATCAAGCACCGGATAACTCTTGCTGTTACTGCCAGCACAAACGCCACAGTGAACCTGTTCTGAAAGCATCAAGCACCAGAAAAACTATTGCTGCAGTGGTGTGGCAGCACAAACACCACAGTGAAATAGTTCTGAAAGTGTCAAGCACCAGAACACTCTTGCTGTAAGTGCCAGCACAAATGCCACCGTGAACCTGTTCTGAAAGCATCAAGCACCAGAAAAACTATTACTGCAGTGGTGTGGCAGCACAAAGGCCACGGTGAACTTGGTCTAAAAGCAAAGTATCAGCACACTCTTGCCATAGTGCCACACAAACGCCACAGTGAACTCGTTCTGAAAGCATCAGCACCAGAAAAACTCTTGCTGTAGTGTGGCAGCACGAAGGCCACAGTGAACTCGTTCTGAAAGCAAAGCATCAGCACCAGAAAAACTCTTGCTGTAGTGTGGCAGCACGAAGGCCACAGTGAACTCATTCTGAAAGCAAAGCATCAGCACCAGAAAAACTCTTGCTGTAGTGTGGCAGCACGAAGGCCACAGTGAACTCGTTCTGAAAGCAAAGCATCAGCACCAGAAAAACTCTTGCTGTAGTGTGGCAGCACGAAGGCCACAGTGAACTCGTTCTGAAAGCATCAGCACCAGAAAAACTCTTGCTGTAGTGTGGCAGCACAAAGGCCAAAGTGAACTCGTTCTGAAAGCAAAGCATCAGCACCAGAAGAACTCTTGCCATGAGACAAATACAAAAGAAACAGAGCAAAACAATCATAACAAAAAAAGACTTTTTAAAAAAAAATCTGAAAAAAAATAAAAATTAAAAGGAGCAAAAACAAAGCGGATACTAAAACAGTGACATGCTGAAACAAACAAAAAAAGGAGCAAAAACTCAGTGGATATTCAAACAGCGACATGCTTAAACAAACAAAAAAAGGAGCAAAAACTCAGTGGATATTCAAACAGCCACATGCTGAAACAAACAAAAAAAGGAGCAAAAACTCAGTGGATATTCAAACAGCCACATGATGAAACAAACAAAAAAAGGAGCAAAAACTCAGTGGATATTCAAACAGCCACATGATGAAACAAACAAAAACAAGAGAGGCAAGGTCTTCAAGACTCACTTGTGATACACTTTAAAAAAAAAAAAAATCCAAGCTTTTTATGTATTGAGTATAATTTCAAAATGTAATGTTTAAGATGAGAAAGATAAAGCAAATTAAGTCCCCTAGCATTAATTACAGAGTAAATTCCCTTTTTTACTATCTGCACCAAAACGTTTGCAAAATAAATAAAACTTCCATGCTTAGCAAAAGAAGTTCCTGTTTGAACAAAAAATGATAATAATGACTGCTCTTGTTGTTGGGTCAGAATATCAGATCAATGTGCCAAGTTTAGAGAATACAAAAAATATAAATATAACAATAAATGCAGTTTGCACATAATTAGGCTTCATTTTTTATTTTTTGGTGCCCATCCCAGAGGTGCAATATTGTTTTAAACAAGATGACTGGAAAGAACTGAATTTTTCCTATTTTTATGCCTAATTTGGTGTCAACTGACAAAGTATTTGCAGAGAAAATGTCAATGTTAAAGTTTACCACGGACACACAGACACACAGACACACACACAGACAACCGAACACCGGGTTAAAACATAGACTCACTTTGTTTACACAAGTGAGTCAAAAAGGAGCAAAAACTCAGTGGATACTGGATATTCAAACAGTTGACATGCTGATCCCCCACCCATCCCCACACCCGCTCTTCAGTAAAAAAAAAAAAAGTCAACACGGAACAGTACATAATATATGGACTTTCACCGGACTACAGTGCAATGGGAAATCATTTGCAGCTTAGTCTTTTGTGAAGGGCTATGACTCTCAACCTAGGAGGAAAAATTGCACTGGCTCTTAGTGCTGCAGCCTTTGGGGGCTCGCTGGCCTCTGGGGGCTAGCTGGCATTTGGGAACCATCCCAACACCGACTGTCCTAACACCCTCTTGGCCAAGAGAGTGGGGACGTAACTTGGGCAAGACACACTCTACTATAATCAAATCCTAGCCAAGACCATAAGGACAGCATTTGCCTCCTCTGCTGTTCTGATGGTCATAGTCAGTTTCAGTTTTTCAGTAGCTCAAGCAGGCGTTACTGCATTTGGACAAATCCATATACGCTACACCACATATGCCAAGCAGATGCCTGACCAGCAGCGTAACCCAATGTGCTTTGTCAGGACTTGCAAAAAAAAAAAAAAAAAAAAGGGTGAGTAAATAATAGATAAATACATTAAAAAAAACAACAAAAAAAGCAAAACAAAAAAACTACTATTAATAATAATATGTATAAAGCGCAAAAACTTGATGAAGTCAACTATAAGCGTACATAAATAAATAAATAAATAATGATTTTATAAAAAAAAGAAATAAAAAGTAGTAATAATAACAATAATAATAATTATTATTATAATCATAGTCAAACACAACTGACTATCACACAGTGCAGACTTAGCCGACATAGTCCGGACAGCAGCTACCTCCTCTGCCGTTCTGATGGTCACAGTCGAACACGACTGACTAGCATACAGTCCAGATTTAGCCCAGACAGTTGGGACAGCAGTTACTTCCTCTCCTGTTTTGATGGTCACAGTTGAACATCAATGACTATCATACAGTGCAGACTTAGCCCACATAGTCGGGACACCAGGCTACCTCCTCTGCTTTTCTGATGGTCACAGTCGAACACGACTGACTATCACACAGTGCGAACACCCACCCACCTTGTAGATGTCGTCAGGCAGCAGGCCCAGCAGCAGGGTGACCATGGTCTGGGGGTACTCACACTTACACAGCCAGAACACCAGCTCCTCCAGCATGCTGCTGTACTGGTCATAGCTGTGGAACCCGGGCAGGGCATGAAACTCACCTGCAAGGTAGACCAACATCATTCAACACCCAAGACTCTTTACTAGCTTCAAATGTGTATGTGTGTGCGTGCTTGAAATCTGAATGATTGATTACCAAATAGTAAAGAGCGGCAACTCTCTCCACCCACAAGGCACACAACTTCAAGCCAATGCTGCCTATGCTACTGATTCACCTTGCACACAGGTAAATAAAAGGTACATTGGAACATTCTGATTGAATGACACAGGAAACTAATGATGAGCGCACAATGGCAGCCATCAGTCGGCTCTACCCAGGTAGGCAGCCTGTTGTGCAATTGACCCCTCGAGTTTATAAAGCGCTTAGAGCCTGGTCTCCAACTGAGGATAGGTACTATGTAAGTATCCATATCATTCATTCAAAATATGATATGCACAGTGGTTATTTAATTAAAACGAAATCAGTCAGCAGCAACCCCACCCCTAGAAGTCACAGAAAGCAAGGGCACTTTGTACATGCTCTCTTCACCCCACTCCCCATCACACACACACACACACACCACATACAAATGCAAGAATCTCAACTCTTAACCTACTGTGATCAGGATTCAAAATAAAGGACCCTCAGACTGAAAAACCAATGCTTTAACTATTCAGCTGTCAAGCCTGCTGCACTGTCATGCTGAAGTAATGTTTTCCTGCTACCCATATTCAAACACTGTTCCAAAGTGGATACGAAACTTTGAGCAAAACACTTTCTACATAATATCTGGCAGTAAGAGCACACTTTTCAGTAGAATTTTCTCAACAGCTACAGAGTCTAGGTAGTTGAAGAAAAGGGAGAAAAGTCTCTTCCGGATTTGAAAACCAGGTCTTTGGTACAACTGGTCTTTCGTCATGAGCACCCACCTACATTTGATTAGAATGTTTGGGATGCCACTGAGGGCAATCCACATTTCACTACCTGTTATCATGTCACATCATCACCCTCTGGTTCAAACATTTAAAGCAATCACTTAGATCTCCGAATCCTCTGTTGTTGCTTTTCTGCTCCTCTGTCAAAAGATGAGGCATCCACATGGCAGCCACCTTCCTCATCCAAAGATCATACCACATCCATTCGACTGTGTCATGACAAACACCACAAGTCATTTATTTCATGATGGGTGCAACAGCTGAGTGGTTAAAGCGTGTGTGTATACACACACAGAAGATCAAATACACATGTTAAAGATCCTGTAATCCATGTCAGAGTTTGGTGGGTTATGGAAACAAGAACATATCCGGCATGCACACACCCCAAAAACAGATTATGGCTGCAGTTAAGAAAAAGCAGCCTAACTGACAAGACATTTGGATCAACCCTCAAAAAAACGAAACAAAAGAGTGCACTTGGCATAACACATAATGATTAATACTGTCTCTCTCTTTTCAAACTTTTGAAAGGAAAATTATCTGCAACTAAGTCTAATTATCTTCTAGCATAATTCATGATGACCAGTGACATACAGTGATATAAAACAAAATACATAATCAAGTAAAAACAACATACTATCAGAAGAAAAATCGGTGTCCGATTCTTCCAATCTTGTGAAGGCACCCCTGAAGTTCAGGATAGATTTTTCATGATACATTCCTTCGCCTGCAAAACAACAAAGACAGATTCTTCACAAACAGAACAGAAGCACTGCTGTAATTGTAATGATGGGCTATCTTATAATACAGAAATAACAAGTAAATATCAATATTCATGTCTAAAATCACAATTGCACATCTTCCCCTTTATACACCTTCCGTATTTGTGTGAAATCGCTTCAGGAAAACACCCAAAACACAATCATTCATGTGAACAGCCCAACTCTAAATGCAGACAGCCTGGTTTTGTTTCATCCTACCATTCTACCAGAACAGGCACAGCAATACAACCAAGCCTAGCTTTCCACTTCCAAGTAGGGAGTGGTTCTCTTTGCCACAAAGTCCAGACCGCATCTGTACCCTTGAGAAATTTTAGTCATAAGACAGAAACTCTTCACTCTGAGTCCCATACATGGACCAGAATTTTTACTCCCCCATCCACTCAAGAAGTCTTACAAATGAGATGATAAACTGAAGCCTTGTGTGCAGCATGCACTTTGTGCATGTAAAAGAACACACGGTAACAAATTAGCCACATCTGGCGGAAGAAATCTTTGATGATATAACCAATACACTTTCAGAAAAAAAAAAGAGAGAAAAAATAGGGTGGTGCTGTATTGTGGTGATGCACTCTTCCCGGAGGACAGCAGCTGAAGTTTCATACAAAGAAATCTGTTCTGATAAAAAGTAATCCAATACAATACCAATGCACAATGTGCAGTCTGACCAACACAAACCCGTCTTGAAAACAACAGAGCAACCCTATTTTCACACAGAGAAATCTGTTGTGATATAAAGTCATTTAACAAATTACCAACACACAATGTGCAGTCTGACCAACACAAACATGTCTTGAAAACAACAGAGCAACCCAATTTTCATACAGAGAAATCTGTTTTGATGAAAAGTAGTTCAATATAATACCAATCCACAATGTGCAGTCTGACCAACAAAAAAAAACATGTCCTGAGAACAAGAAACGAACACAAAGTGTCCAGAGACACCAACCCATCAAGCGTTTGCAGGTACAATCAGGAAATTTGCATGTTCTCTCTTGCTCAGGCAAACGATTAAACAGACCGGTCCACTCAATGCTGTTTCAATGTAAACACGCACGCGATTAGCCGAGCATCATCACGTGAGACCAAGGTTAGTAGTGACTGCCCTGGCCTCATGATCGATAAGTCTAAGAGCGTCTGGGTAATGTTACAAAAGGAAAGCACGTGACCATGCTATGAAGTCGAAAATGAACTTGTTGGAACAATTTTGATGTTGGCGCAACGTCGGAACAAACTGCGATCAAATGTAACACAATACAGCGAAATCGTTAACAACTGGCATCTGTGAGCATCTTCTCACCTTTCTGCAGAGCCTGGTACTGACCAGTGTCCACCAAAGCCAGTGTCATGATGCGGCGCATGGCGGCCCCCATGTCACTGAGGGACTGCAGGAAGGCGATGTACTGCTCTGCCTCCGCCAGGTTCATGGAGTAGGAGGTCGAATCTGAACAGAGGAAATTAGAAATTAACAAGAGCACAGAAAGACGTGGAACAGAAATTTCAGATTAAAAAAATCTCTTTAATTCCATACCTGTATTCTATGGACACGCATCTTGTGTTTGTTTGTTTGTGTTTGTGTGTGTGTGTGTGTGTGTGTGTGAGTGCGCGCATGCGTGTGTTCTTGTGTGCTTCATGTTTGACTGACGAATAAAGATGGGTGCTTATAATACACTCTACCTCCTTAGCATAGGGGCCTAGAGCACTAACAAGTGACATCAATATGGGCAGAAACGTTTGCAAAAATTAACAATACAAAATACTATAACAAAGAGAAATGTGTTAATGATATAGTGCTCACACAAGTACAGATACACCAGCCCCATGTCAAACCTAGTCATCCATGAAAGCAGATTTGTACAGAATATGTTTTGATGCCAGATCTGAACTGACAGTTTGTTTCTGAATGACAAATGGTGGAAGGGAAGTGTATTCCAGGCGACAGGACCATGGTATGAAAAGGCACGCTGTCCCCTGTCCTTGTGATTTCTTTTTCACAAGGTGTGGCACAAAACACGCCAGTCAGCAGACGACCACATCGAACAGGATAGAACATAAAGCTGAACAAGATCAGACAAGTACTGTGGGGACATGCCAGAAAAAAGAAAAAAAAAAGTATTCTTCTTCTACTTCTTCTGCCTTTGTGGGCTGCAACTCCTACGTTCACTCGTATATACATGAGTGGGCTTTTACGTGCATGACCATTTTTAACCCGCCATGTAGGCAGCCATACTCCACTTTCAGGGGTGTGCATGCTGGGTATGTTCTTGTTTCCATAACCCACCGAACGCTGACATGGATTTCAGGATCTTTAACGTGCGTATTTGATCTTCTGCTTGCGTGTACTCACAAATGGGGTTCAGGCACTAGCAGGTTTTGATCTTCTGCTTGCATATACTCACAAATGGGGTTCAGGAACTAGCAGGTCTGCACATATGTTGACCTGGGAGATCGTAAAAATCTCCACCCTTTACCCTCCAGGCGCCGTCACCATGATTCGAAGCTGGAACCATCTGACTGAAAGTCCAACGCTTTAACCATTCAGCTATTGCACCCATCAAAAGTATTCATATTTTTGCATTCAGTTCTCCATTCTGTCTGGAATTCTCTTCCTCTGGATCTCCATCACTTTTTACCAATGCTGTCCTCTTTCAAAACAAACTTGAAAACCCTTCTGTTCAAACAGGCCTCTGGGTGTGATGAAGCATAGCTAATTGTCTGCATCCTTCCCCCTCCTACCCACCCCACTCTGCCCTCTTCTGAAGTCATTATGTAGTGTGTGTGTGTGTGTGTCTGTGGGTGGATGTTTGTGTGTGTGTGCAGGCATGTGTGTGTGTGTGCACTAGCATGTGTGCGTAGGGTATTTTTGTCACATTTGTGTGTGTGTATATGTGTGATTGTTCATACCTGCAATTTGTAGGGCTGTCTTGGTGTGCAGATACACATGTGTATGTTGTTTTTTCATGTGCAGAGGTATGTTATTATGCACAATTGTATATGCGTTTATTTCATGTCAAGGCGCTGAGAGCCCATTATATGGGGTGTTCGCACCACATAAGTACTGTCTATCATTATCATTTTTATACATGGGAAACCAGTGGGAGCTGTGACCCGGTCAGGACAGGACGCCTGGTACCTGGGTCGGAGGTGTCCCGGAGGTAGAAGAGCAGCCTCATGAAGATGCGGGGCATCATGGCCTGTGAGACGGCCAGCAGCTCTGCAGGGGGACTGCTGGCCGACTGCTGGTTATCTGGGCCGTGGCGAGAGCAGAACCTGAAATACATCACCTGTGTTATATCAACCTGAGCTGTGTCGTGGCGAGAGCAGAACCTGAAATACATCACCTGTGTTATATCAACCTGAGTTGTGTCATGGCGAGAGCAGAACCTGAAATACATCACCTGTGTGTTATATCAACCTGAGCTGTGTCATGGCGAGAGCAGAACCTGAAATACATCACCTGTGTTATATCAACCTGAGCTGTGTCATGGCGAGAGCAGAACCTGAAATACATCACCTGTGTTATATCAACCTGAGCTGTGCCATGGCAGGTGCAGAACCTGAAATACATCACCTGTGTTATATCAACCTGAGCTGTGTCATGGCGAGCGCAGAACCTGAAATACATCACCTGTGTTATATCAACCAGAGTTGTGTCATGGTGAGCGCAGAACCTGAAATGCATCACCTGTGTTATATCAACCAGAGTTGTGTCATAGCAAGAACAGAACCTGAAACAGATCGCATGTGTTATAAAATCTGAGTTGTGTAACGGCAAGAGCAGAACCTGAAATACATCACCTGTGTTATAACAACCTAAGTTGTGTCATGGTGAGAGCAGAACCTGAAATAATCACCTGTGTTATATCAACCTGAGTTGTGTCATAGCAAGAACAGAACCTGAAATACATCGCACGTGTTATAAAATCTGAGTTGTGTCATGGCAAGAGCAGAACCTGAAATACATCACCTGTGTTATATCAACCTGAGTTGTGTCATAGCAAGAACAGAACCTGAAATACATCGCATGTGTTATAAAATCTAAGCTGTGTCATGGCAAGAGCAGAACCTGAAATGCATCACCTGCGTTATATCAACCTGAGTTGCCGAAGCGAAAGCAGAACCTGAAATACATCACCTGTGTTATATCAACCTGAGTTGTGTAATGGCAAGAGCAGAACCTGAATACAGTGCACAAGTTATATCAACCTGCATTCATATCCAGACCATGGTGTGAGCAAAACATGAAAGCATGTGTCTAATTAATCAACCCGAGTGAGAGCAAAGCCTGAATGCATTACATTTGTTACATCAACCTGAGTTGCTACTGGCCCTGAGGCGAGAGCAATACCTACATACATCACATGGTATGTCAACCGGAGTTGTTACCAGGATCATGCCGAGAGCAATACCTGAATACATCACATACGGATGCAGTGGTCAAATGGTTACAGTGCTGGATTCTCACCCCGAGTTTCCTGAGTTCAATCCCCATTGCAACCTGGTGGATAAATGGTGGAGATTTTTCCGATCTCCCAGATCCATGTATGTGCAGACCTGCTTGTCATGTGCCTTAACTCCCTTGGTTTGTATACGCACGCTGAAGATCAAACATGTACGTTAAAAGACCCTTTAATCCATGTCAGCGTTTGGTGGATAATGGAAACAAGAACATACCCAGCATGCACACCTTCAAAAATGGAGTATGGCTGCCTACATGGCGGGATGAATCAACAAACATACACAAAAATTGCTACGTGTGTGTGTGAATATATGTGTGTGTGTGTGTGTGTGTGTGTGTGTGTGTTTGTGTGTGTGTGTGTGTGTGCATGACTGACACCTGACTGAATGACACAGGAAACAAATGATGAGTGCCCAAAGGCAGCTGTCAATCGGTTTTACCCAGGTAAGCAGCCTGCTGTGCAAATGACTCTGTGTTTATAAAGTGCTTGGAGCTTGGTCTCTGACCAAGGATTAGGTGCTATATAAGTATCCATATCATCATCATCATCATCAATACACCACATGTATTATACCGACCAGAGTTGTTACCGAGGCCATGGCGAGTGCAAAACCTGAATATACCACATGTGTTGTACATGAACCGGAGTAGTGTATGACAGAGTAAACTTTAAGAATTATCTGACAGACACACATTGAGTTGGGTGTATTCATAAAAAGAACACATCCAGACACTAATGTGAAACTGTACATATACACATGGTCACATACATATGATATATGTATACATGATTACACATGTGCATTCTAATACTTTCAAGCTCAGCACACAAAAACAGTATGCCCACACACAAATGTACATGTACACACACACACACACACACACACACATATATATACACACACACACACACACATACACACACACACAAAGAGCAACAATCACACACATGTACACACACACAAACACACACAAGGAGTCAACTATCAGTATCACACACACACACACACAGCAACAATCACACACATGTACACACACACACACACACAAAGAGCAACAATCACACACACACACACACACACACACACACAAAGAGTCAATTATCACACCACACACACACACACACACACACACACACACACACACACACACGGAGCAACAATCATGCAAATGTACACACACACAACACACACACACATACACACACACTCATACACACACACACACACACACAACCCCGCCGCTCCAAAGCTTAGTTTACCCAGCTGGGTTCATGACGTTGGAGTCCCCACAATCACAGGCTCCCCCTGCCTGGCTGCGGAACATGTTGTAGTCGTGACCCTCGTGGTTGCCGGCCATGAAGCAGTCAGAGCACAGCGACATGCAGGGAGAAATGGCACAGGTCCGGCACCGGTAGGCCACAAAGTTGGTCGTCCACACCAGGCCGCACATCACCGACGAGTCATACTCTCGAACTGGAAACACGATGTGTTACGATGCGTTACAGGTCAGATACAAACCGCCGCAGTCTTGATATATAAACATTCCACATTCCACACTCAATACAAGTCAGATATGAACCACAGCCTTAGAATACACATTCCCTACACAGTACATTACAAGTAAGGAATGAACTCGGTCTTGGAATACATTCTATACACAGTACATTCAATACAAACTGCAGTCTTGGTCTACATACTCCATACTCAATACATTGCAATTCGGGATACAAACTTAGTATGCTAAACGTTCCATACAAAGTCAGATACCAACCTCATCCCTGGTGTACACATTCAATACTGATACTCAGTATAGGTGAGACATGAACCTATGTCTTGCTATACACATTCTATATCCAGTACTGTCTCATCTTGAAGAAATGTATTGCTTTTAAAGTATTTCATTATTTTTGAATGAATGCAAGCACATGTACAAGTGTGTGTGTGTGTGTGTGTGTGTGTGTGTGTGTGTGTGTGTGTGTGTGTGCTAGATCTGAGCATTTTAGACTCTGCTCCCTTGAGTGTGAATCTAATCAGATTTTTTGTTGAATAAAGCCATTTGCTGCATACAAAAAATCTAAACTTATTTAAGTTCCCCAAATTGTTTGACATCATCTATTATTACTTATACTTGTAACTGATACTAGTAACAGTAATACACCAAAATAATTTGTACATTTCAGTTAAATAGTGGTACACAAAGTTCATACTTCTTTCTGTTGGTATAATACTGAAAAGAAACAGTATCAAAACAGCAAAGCTGATTTTGCTTGTCCTCTTAGTATTAGAGTCTTCCAGCTCACATGCATCAGAAAATGAAAGAGATGTGGGAAATAGTTTAAACCATGTGCACACAGACATGCATGGGCACACACACACACACACACACACACACACACACACACACACACACACAGAGAGAGCATTTCATATTTCTTATAAACATACTCACATCTGTATGTACGGAGAGGGGTGGGGGGGATGTACACACAAATACACACACTCACACACACACACACACACGCAACAGAGAGAAACTGTACACCACTTTGGTAATTGAAGAAAGACACAAGGTCTCAAAATGGATACTCAAAAGGTGAATGTCCAAATGGTCATCTGCACGAATCCAGAACAAACAAGAATACTGATAAAAGAAATACAAGAGACCCGAACATAAACACTACCTCAGTATCAGACGGCTTTTCCATAAAGTAAACCATGACTTATTTATCTACGTATTATAACACCCTAACAGGGTCAGAATTGGCCAGTTGGTTACTTAAAGCATCTCCCTCACTCAGTCTCTCCCACTAGTCTCCATCTGAATTTTGGAGTAATGATGGTCATGGGTTAAAACCCCAAAAACAGAAAATAAAATGCTGTTGATTTCCCAGACGAACAGTTATTTATACTAAGACCTGCTACTGCGCTAATGTTAGAGCCTTCTTTGGGTTTAGATATATATTTGGGTGTCTATCTACATATGGAGATTCTTTTGGAGTGACAAGTCACTGCATTTTACTCTCAGGAGTCAACCTTACCACACTTCAAACTGAAGCTCACTGGAAAAACAAAAAGTACATTACAAAAATGAATAAACAAACAACAAAAGAAAAATATCAGTAATATAAATTTACACAAGCTGCAAATAAATATAAACATTTACCAGAAATTAAACATCATCATAAAAGATGTCTCTGGCTTTGCTGAGAATGGAGCAAGTGCCACAACTAGAGCATTGCACAATGATCAGTAACACAAACACAGTAACAGTGTGACTCAATGCAACAACAGGGAGACAAGGACACTTCAGGCTCAAAAGCCCACCACAGGGCTAAATTTACCCAGGCTCAAGGCCCACCACAGGCCTAAATTTACCCAGGCTCAAGGCCCACCACAGGCCTAAATTTACCAAGGCTCAAGGCCCACCACAGGCCTAAATTTACCAAGGCTCAAGGCCCACCACAGGCCTAAATTTACCAAGACTCAAGGCCCACCACAGGCCTAAATTTACCAAGGCTCAAGGCCCACCACAGGCCTAAATTTACCAAGGCTCAAGGCCCACCACCACAGGCCTAAATTAACCAAGGCTCAAGGCCCACCACAGGCCTAAATAAAAATGTTCCAGTCCTGATTTTTTTGCCAGACTGTTTCGCTCTTAGCCCTACCCACAAATGAGCATGAAACCTGCACACACACACACACGCACACGCACACTCATACTCACATATATATGCGTGCGCACACACACACACACATGCACACACACACACACATATACATACACATGCATGCACACACACACACACACAAACACATGCTCACACACAAACACGCACATACGCATACACACACATCCACACACACACACTGCACTCAGAATCAGAATGATTAACCGACATACAGACAGTCACACCCCTTTCTTCCATCTTCCCCGCCTCCACGTATCTCCGCCTTTTCCAGGGCCATGCAAACAGGATGGAGAGAAAAACGGGGCCAGCAATTTATCTATGAATCCAACCAGTCAGACTATCCAAAGAACTCGTTCATGACAACCAAGTAATCTACAACTGACCCATTACAATACAGGTCACCGAAAAAAAAAAATGTGTACTTCAGTTCAACTTCAACCAGGTCATTCCACCTCTCCCACAGGACACACACTGCCTAATTCTAACCAAACTGCTTGACACAATCAGCATCACAGCTAAAAAATTTTATTCAGTTTTACAAAATTGCCCCACCTTATGAAATATTCAATTCAAGAGAGCCAGATCAACAACAAGAGAAACTAAGCTAGTAATATGCATTAACATAAATAAAAAAAAGATTTATTTATACTAATTATTGTGTGTGTGTGTGTGTGTGTGTGTGTGTGATAAATGTATCATTTTGATATCTTGTGTGGGAATGTTAACATACATCATACGCAATTTATGATGATGCTTGTGTGTGTGTGGTTTTTTGTTGGTTTTTTTGGGGGGCAGGGGGGTTTGGTGTGTGTGTGTGTGTGTGTGTGTGTGTGTGTGTGTGTGTGTGGTTGTGTACTTGTGTGTGTGTGTGTGTGTGTGTGTTTGTGTGTGTGCCCATGCATGTCTGTGTGCACATGGTTTAAACTATTTCCCACATCTCTTTCATTTTCTGATGCATGTGAGCTGGAAGACTCTAATACTACAGAGTACAAGCAAAATCAGAAAAAAAATGTAATGCTGGAAGTAGGAAGCTTCTTCTGATTCCCAAGAAAGTGTGATTTTGCATACAATGTATGAGTGCATGTGTTGGAGAGGATGGTGGAGGTGGGGGTGGATCACACAAGCACGCAAATGTGTGTTCTTCAATTTAGAGTCATTCATTCATATATATATATATCAATTTCAGATGGGAAAAGAAACCCTTACATATCTTTTATGTGGCAAGAACATACTACAATGTTATATGTATAAATGTGTGTGTCTACATGCATATTATGTGCATATGTGTACACATAAGTGCATCATGCATATATGTGGTGTATGAGTGACACATTCTCTCAGTCTCTACACAGCCATCTACACACAGGTACAGAATACACCTGAAAGACACTCAATTTATTGTCTTGGACAGACACACACGCACACGCACACACATACACATGCACAGCTAAGAAGTAGCAAATCTGGGCAACAAATCTATCACCCAGCTCAAACAGGATAACAAGCCTTGCTGGCCTCCACATCTAAGGCTAGAAATTCCCATATTTTTGTTGTTGTTGTTGCTGTCCAGGGGACAAGAAGATAATTTTAAACAAAAGGACTTGTCCCCTCAAATTTTTGTATGCGATGTATAACTATTACAAGAAATACATGATATGTAAGAAAACAAAAATCTGGGCGGGGATGGCGGAGTTAAATGAAAAATTCGAGGAGGAGGAGGGAAGTATGATCGATCTGCACTGAGGCTGGTTGATTCAGTCACCCTTTCAGTTTCACTGAAAGAAACTGGACGCCCAATGGACAGGTGAAGCGAGCGCTCTTCTTATTTGCAATAAGGTTCAGTTGTTCCTGACTATCAGTATCACAGTATCAGATAGACTGGTACTTCCTGTCCTGTCTTAAAGACAAAACCATAACCAGAAATGTTTAGCTGCTCTCCGCCTCCCCAGTCTCAAGCACTGATGTGTTCATGGTCACATGATACACTTGTACAAGTGTATCCATGGGATTTACAAAGTGCAGAAGCCTGAATTTCAGTTACAGGAAGGTAGGGACACAAGGGTAACTGCCTAAAACTGTATAACTTAAGGAAGACAGCCAATTGCATATCAGAAACAATTCCTTTGCAGAACGTGTCATCAACACCTGGAACAACCTTCCAGACCAGGCAGTTGCAGCTCCAACTGTCAATAGTTTAGTCCAGACTCAATGCCCACTGGACATACTTACTAACTCTGTACAATCTTGCTTGCCATGAATTGGTAGGAAAATAAGACCTGAACCACCACACATGCAGGAAATATTTAAAATCCTGATGGTGAGTGAACAGGCCTGAAACAAAACCTCAAACACCACAAGTTCAAGTTTAAGCGATATCACAGGAAACTCTAGCTCACACACAATGGTGCACCATGAATCAGATTTCCTCGTGAACACATTCTCCACTGTGTGCACTGACATCAATTACAGGCTGTCTGGTTTAACAAAAACACAAACAAAAAATGCAACATGTAGTATATGTAGTTCTGTACTAATGTAGACATGATCATATGAATTAGTAAATTATGCAAGTAATATGCATACATATATTATGCACAAATGCAGTTCAGTTTGTCCATATGTTTGCTGACATAAAAAAATATTATAGTTTATTCACATATAATATATATGGAACAATGGTCTTCACAAAAACATTTCTTTTCCCTCTGGTATGTTACAAAAATATTAATAAACAGTGAAGACACTGAAAATCTACCAAACCTTGGCCTTCAAACAAACATTTCTTTTCCCTCTGACAACATGTTACAGAAAACACTGAAGAAACTGAAAATCTACCAAACCTTGTCAGAGCTACTTTTCAGTTTCTTTCTTCATATCACTGTCAAACATTTTTAACCAAGTTTATGTCATTCCACACCATATATTTAGTTTCTTTCCTCATATCACAGTCAAACATTTTTAACCAAGTTTATGTCATTCCACACCATATATTTATGCCCGCACTTGCCTTTCTTTGCAAACAGGTCGAACTCTGGACCGCCAGCCATGAGCCACTTCAGCAACTGGATAGATTCATAGTCATCAATGGATTTTGATGGGTCCAAGTGTATGTCCAACATGTCGTTCAAACATTTAGGGTTCGGGTGTTTCAGACATTCTTGTCTGACATACGCCACCATCGACTGTCTTTGATCTCTTTTCATCAATGTTGTATGACTTTCTTTGCTTGCCATATTGCCTTATTGCGGTTTCTGTTCAACGGAGTCGACTCAAGGCAATCATTCACCAACTTTCACACTCTGATCATAAAAAGTAGTCATATTCAGCACAAATTGCTCATAATCCCGAGACTGGGGTTAACAGCACATTATGAAGCACGCATATTTCTGCGACCGCCTGCTTCTTCGTGGATCAGGTTATGGGAGATAGCAGAATGCCAGTTCCTTTCTGAGGGAGCCCAAATCCAAACAAACTGCTGCCAAAGGCGAACGGATTTCGTCTTCTTGCTGCAATGAAACGAAACCAAATACTTCCAATGTCCATTTGACATTGTTGATTACATTCCAACCGACCGCACAGGGCTATGCCCAACTAAACAGGAAAAATCAACCGCGTTAAATATAAATCACTGTCACTGTCTGAAAAACAAACAAACAAACAAACAACAAGCAACTGCAAAACAACACGGTCAGAACATAAATATCATCGGGCTAACTTAGTCAAACTAAGACAACACTGTGTTTTGGATGTCAACCCTTCTGCAATTAATCATCCCGAGATTATTTTTTAAAATCGCAGAAAGGATAGAAATACTTCAAAGCCACACAAAAAATACATAAAATGCCATACTGGCTGGCAAAGAACACTGCAGAACTACTGACGACTGAACCGTTAGCTAGTCACAGTGCCTGGGGACATTCCCCTCGAGTAAGTTCAGTTCCATAAGATCGCCCGCAAAGCAAAACATCATAGATAGTACATCGTAGACTGTGGAACAGATAGAGAGAAAAAACAACAACAAACAAACCTGCCAAGGTTTGCTGGGGGGTGGGGGGCGGGGGGCGGAGGGGGGGGGGGAGGCTGGACTGGGGCGGAGACAGAGAAAGCTGACGATGTTGGAAAACTGAAAAAAGAGGGCAGAAACAAAGAGCGAAGCAGCACTGAGAGAAGAGACATTTCTGGTACAGAATTTCCAGAATTCGAGGATGTTATTTATACTGAAACACCCCCAACAGCTTACAAGCCGGGGTCAAAGCCCACCGGGGAAAAATTTTAAAAAAATAAAAATAAAAATAAAAATAAAAACCTGAAAAAAATCCGATGTGGCGGATGCACTGCACGCCCGTATTCAGTTCAGAGCTTAATTTGGACTGAAATTTGCTGTGACCAAAAAAGAAAACAAAACAAAACACACACACACACACACACACACAAAAAGTATCACAATACAATACAATACAATACAATACAATACAATACAATACAGGCGCACATTTGTTTCTGTCGTGGCTAACAGAAAGTAATCTTAGTTATAATCCTGCCACCGGGTGACTCTCTGATCTTCTTTTTTTTCTCCGCGGCTTCTCCCTTCTTTCTTCGGATATATATATATATATACATACATATATATATATATATATATATATATATATATATATATATATATATATATATATATATATATATATATGTATGGTGTTTTTTGTTGTTGTTGTTGTTTTTGTTGTTGTTGAAATTACTCCATGTCCCATTCAGTTCTCTTTCTTTTTTGTATGTTTTTGAGACTGAGGAGCTGCATGGGAAAAAAATTACCAAGAGAAAATAATGTCAGTAGGGTCTAAAGTAATTGATTCAAAGAATGAATGTACGCCGGAGGGTAGGCTATGCTATCAACCACTGCCGGATTGACCACATTTAGTTTGTACAATGCGAGTAGTGGAGGAAAAGTGCAGGTTACAAATTAATAACTCTTCCGTTATTTCAAAGCAACTCCGACCGTGCAAACATGTATTTAGAAAACGATAACGAAATCTAAATGATAAAGAGGAAAAAGTCCGAGAAAGTTACAGTGCGCCCTTTAAAGACTGAAATTCGGGTCATTTGAATTCTCTCTGAGGGGGAGAGCCAATTGTATGCCTGCTATGACTGTAGTTTCCTCCCCTGTGGACTCCGACACTTGGCATAAAAATGATCAGTTTCCCCGCCATGTCTAGTGACCCAGAGACACCAATTATAGTTTAGAACTGTTCTCAAACACAGGGGTGGGGGGTTGGGGGGGGGGGGGGGGGGGGAAGCCACAATCCACTGACTTCCCAAAGCTGCTCGTGAAGGGAAAAGCAAAGAATAGGAAGAAAATAAAACCATTAAAAAATGTGAAAAAAGAAATAGAAATAGATCATGGAATACCTCGTAAATAAATCAAGACAGGCCTACATCTAGTGAAGTGGTGGCCTAGTTGTAACGCGTCCGCCCGAGTGGGAAGCGAGATAATCTGAGCGCCGGGACAGCCGAGTTCGAATCCAACACTCGCTAGTGTATTCTCCTCTCCTCTCAGTAGAATCCTTCGGTATCGTCTGGACGCTAGTCAGTCGGATGATACGATAACCTGAACCGATGTCCCCGGTGTGTAGCATGCATTTCAGTCGCGCACGTAAAAGAACCAACGGCAACAAGAAGTTGTCCCTGGCAGAATTCTGAACCAAGGTTCCGCCCGCGGTGTGTAGGCATGCACTTCGCGCACGTAAAAGAACCAACGGCAACAAGGAGTTGTCCCTGGCAAAATTCTTGAGAAAAAAATCACTTTGAAAGGTATTTTAAATCAGTAAAGAGCCTTGAAGTGTTGAAACAAATACACATGAGGACAGAAAAAAAATCAAACAAAAACAGGTGGTGCAGCACTGTAGCTAGTACATGATGCGCTATCCCTGGCAAGAGCAGCTCAAATTTCACACAGAGAAATATAGTGTGACAAAATGTAATACTATACAATACGTGACCTTTAGAACAATTGATATTCAGCGAACAGTCCGTAATACCCCACTCAGTTCTATCCTTGTGTGAACAAGGACCGCAGCAAGAGAAGAACTTGAAAACAGGTCGGTAAACTCCACTCTACTGGCACGAGTCCAAGATAAATAACTGACAAAGGACAACACCATAGACCACAGCAAGAGAAACTGAAGCTTGATCCCAAGTCCAACAGTTACCAGTTTCAGTTTAAGGAGGCGTCAAAGCGTTCACACTGATCGAGTTGCGGACACGCTTTTTATTATTTTATTTATTCTAATAGAGAAAAGGGGTAGGTGGGGAGGGCGGACCATAGAAGCGAAAACTAATAGGTCCACAATGACCTGGATTTTGGATTGCCTATTTCGCGTATGCCGCTGACAGTCGACTATATATAGTTCAGTGTATATTCCATATCCAGTATGCACTCTAGTTTACGTCGTTTTGCAGTCTTCCGGCTCAGCCATACTCGGTGTTAGGGCTACACGATTCCCACTGTTCTGATTGACCTCTCATATTGTCAAAGCGATTTCGTTCTAGATAGCAGATTAATATCTCTTTCCTCGCTGTCTGTTTGGCGTCCACATTCTACAAAAGGCAATTCAGTGATCGATTTGCTCTCATTCAAACGTTGATATACGAATAGTCTGCTTCCATAAAAGCAGCAACACAGTCTGTCTAGCATTATGCATGTAGGCCTACATACGCATTTGTGGGTGTGCACAAGGTTGCTGAACACGCACAAGCTGGTCGCTGAACGTGGCCCCTTTTCATTCCTTAAATAAAACCGGACCTTCCTTCTGTGTATTTTTCGTGCCAGTTTTATATTCTTAGCTCGACATAGGAAGGCTGTGCCTAGTCCTCTCCGTCAGCAGTCTTAATTAAAACCCCTTCAGTGCCAAAGGAACAAGAGAGGCAAGGCCTTCAAGACTCACTTGTGATACACTTTAAAAAAAATTATAAAAAAAATCTAATCGTTAAAATGTGTTCTGTATTTGTTATTATAAAGCTTCGGGTTAAAAAAAAGAAGTGCTAACCAGATTCGAAACCCGCGTGTTCGGGTGAGAAAAAACTGTCTTACCCATTACACGATCGTGGCTCCTTAACTGATGTTATAAAATTTAATATTTGAACATACTTTTTTTAAAGGGCGCTAAATCAATTGCGGTATTCGCAGTGAGAACGCTGTTTAAATCATATTATTCTGGTGTATCTTGGGCATTCAGAAAATCTTTAAGGGCAATAAAAAATTCTTTTTAAGTCCGCGGTAAAGGAGACGTGGCTATCGCCGCAATCACACTGCAACATTTAGCCGTTTTCTCTAGATATAGATAGATGTACAAGTTTAGTTACACAAGTACTTCTAAACGTTGTATGAAGTGAAAAGGACTTCATTTTGAGAAAAGTCAAGACTGGAATTTTTTTCGTTTCATCAGTTCAAGGGTATTAACTCGCATGGTTTACAATTTTTAACTGTGAATTCCAACTGATTCTGTGGATATTTTTATGGCAGTTTGGGTCATAATCCAGTAATTGATGAGGCGTTTACAAATCTTTCTCTGAATAAATATTTAACTGTCTCCTTCTCCAACTTTTCATCACATGTTATTGTGTATCGTCCATTGAATATAGGGTTGAACGGGCAGATCAACAACTTGAAACAAAATGGCGTCGTTCGCGTTCGTGAAGAATATGAGCACGCGCTTTGAATGTGTATAATAAATATGTGTACGCGATTGATTTTTGCCCATGACCTTCAGGGCTCAGCCAATAGATCTATAAAGTCCACTCGTCATATTGATTTTAGTATTTTCTGAAAAAGACCACTTGGGCGAATGAACATAGTGAAACCCTGTACACTGAGAGTAAAACACACAAGCTTTTTATGCATTGAGTATAATTTCAAAATGTAATGTTTAAGATGAGAAAGATCAGTTTAAAGCAAATTTAGCCCCCTAGCATTAATTACAGAGTAAATTCCCTTTTTTACTAGCTGCGCCAAAACGTTTGCAAAATAAATAAAACTTCCATGCTTAGCAAAAGAAGTTCCTGTTTGAACAAAAAATGATAATAATGACTGCTCTTGTTGTTGTGTCAGAATATCAGATCAAAGTGCCAAGTTTAGAGAATTAAAAAAATATAAATATAACAGTAAAGGCAGTTTGCATATAATTTGGCTTCTTTTTAAAAATTTTTTGTGCCCATCCCAGAGGTGAAATATTGTTTTAAAAAAGATGACTGGAAAGAACTGAATTGTTCCTATTTTTATGCCTAATTTGGTGTCAACTGACAAAGTATTTGCAGAGAAAATGTCAATGTTAAGGTTTACCACGGACACACACACAGACAACCGAACACCGGGTTAAAACATAGACTCACTTTGTTTGCACAAGTGAGCCAAAAAACCGTAGAAAGTGGTGTTTAAAGTCCTAAAACAATATCCAAAACAAAAAGCCGAAAACTGAGAAAACGGCCACGAGATAATTATACCAAACTAGATAAACTGTGTGAATTGTCAGCCTTCCAGAGTTATTTCCCTTCTTCCGATGACATCACCAGTGATGTCACTACTATGCACAAACGTGATACGTTCCATGGCACTCAAGGCGGTTTACAAGGGGTTAATCTTCCCCGACCGAAGTCAGGTATCTATTCACACCTTTGTGGAGTGAGGAAAATCGGAGTAAAGTATACCTATTGCGTGCGTCCACACACTGTCTCCACTATCTTTAACCCCCTTGTGGCTGTCTCCTTCTGTGTTTGGTTTCCCTGTTTTCGTCCCAGTTTTCTCTGTTTCTTTCTCCACCTCCTTCTCTTTGTCATTAGTTTCCATCTCTTCCTCCGTTTGTTAGCCTTTGTCTCCCACAAACCTGTGTCTATCTCGCTTTGAGACATACATTCAGATCCCCAAAAGCCCAAAACAGGCACCAGCGGCAAAAGAGGTGGGACAAGATCGTGCTTTGGTGACAGAATGACAAAAGCAGAGTGGCTGTCAAAGAAATTCTTTAGAATCGGCAGTTGGAGTTGCTCCAGCGCGAGAATGAGGATCTCAACAATTGAGAAATTAGCGTATGATTTTGACATCTTATGTCTGCGAGAGACCAGGACTAGTTCAGACAGACCAATAAATTTTGAGAATTTCGTTGTCTTTCAAAGACATGAAGGAAGAGGAGTAGGAATCATATTAAACAATAATCTGAAAAATAAAGTTTCCACCATAAATCTAATATATATATATATATATATATATATATATATATATAATTAATGGTGTAGCAACTCATGTGAACTAGTAGGTATTTGTCTTGAAAAACCTGACGGAATTCACAAAAGCATCGTGCTCATCAATGCCTATGTTTACCCAGGAACCTGCACAACAAAAGCGGATTGGGCCTTTTTAGAGGAAATAGAGAACGAATTTGGAGACTGTCTTTATCTGTGGAGACCTTAAATTGATGCAAGATGGAAGTTGTGGGACCAGCGGAACACCATCCCACAAAGACTCGCACTTCAAGGAATGATAGGGAAAATTCTTCTTAGCCCATTAAAAACCACAACCCCAACTTGCCATGGAACAAGACCAGGGGACAGTGACAGTGTGATCGACATCGCTCTAACATCTCCAAAATGCAGAGCAGGAATGAATGCAAAGACGCTTCCACACCAAGGCAGTGATCACCTACCGGTAGTTTGCAATCTACAGAAACTATCAGATAAACCCTGTATGAAACCGCGTAATCCATTTCAGTATGAAAACAAAGAGACAACTATCATCGACTGAAAAATTAAGACGCAGAAGAAACATTAGAACGGCACTGAACAGGAAGCAAACTATTCAGCCCCCATGGTGGAAAACTAACACACAGAGAGCCTGTTAAGAAAAACATGCGGCTGTCAAATTTGGTCAAAAGAAAGAACAAAGCCTTCTCCTGACATAGAAATTGAAACAAAAATGAAAGAAAGAACAAAACAGTTTGAAGTCATTCCTCAAGAGGCCAAAAATGACAAATGGAAACAGTTTTGCGAGACACTCAGTTATGACACAACATTGACAGAGTTCTGGCAATTTTATCGTCGCATGGAAGGGAAAACGTGCACAACAACAACCCCAGCCATGTTAGATACTGACGGAACCAAGCTTAAGACAAACGAAGAAAAAGGATCCGCCCTGCTCAAACGTTCCATACAATAGAGGCGATGAGTACTTGAACCGTGGAAAAATATTCACAGAGAAAAAGATGTTGTCAGTTTCATGAAATTTAATTATGCACTTTGACAAACCGAGATCGCAGAACGTTGAAGTGTTTTATAGAAGTAGGACAGTAAAAAGATAATGTTGCAAACGGAAGTAGAGTTCTCTAAGGCACTGAAAACACAATTCGATCGCCCAAGCAACAGCTCGCGGGAAAGACGACTTCTGTAATGATTTTAGCGCAGTTGAAACTTCAGAACTTTTCGTCTGTTCCAGATGGCTGTTCAAAGGATTCAGGAACTAATAGGGTTGATGCAGAAGAACCTTGAATGTTCTATCTGGTAAATTACAATTTTATTGTATTTCGCTCGCAGCCTTCGGTCTCAGTCTTTTCTTGTGTTACACAATCAAAATCACGTATTAACAGTGTCTGACTGATGGCGCGCGCGCACTGTGTGTGTGTGTGTGTGTGTGTGTGTGTGTGTGTGAGAGAGAGAGAGAGAGAGTGTGTGTGTGTGCACGTGGATGTTTGTGTGATAGTCTGTAGATATTGTTTTTCCATCATCCATCAGGTTCTTATAAATATGAGCATGGACCGAGAATACAGCTTACTACTGATGTTCTGACTGGCATGTTAGAGAAGGTTGGAGACGATGGAAGGGAGAGAGAGAGGGGGAAAAAAATGGGAATTTTCCTTTTTATGCAAGTATTCTCTGGTAAAACCTCTGTGAAAGAAGCCACCACTTGATCCCAACGATATGAAGAATTACCATCCTGTTTCTTATCTTCCCTTTCTCAGTATCGGTCTAAGTTGTTAGAGCGTCTCATTCTTTTCTAGCATAGTGACTCACAACAACTTACTCAGCCCTTTCTACTTAAAATTCTTGTAAACATACAGACCTCATCATAGCACTGATAGTTTTAGTGAAGCTGCATTTGTAAAGATCATGAATGGTATTAACATCCCTTGACAATGGTAAAATCTGTGTTCTAACTTCGCTTGATCTTTCTGCCACTTTTGATACCTTTGACTGATATCTTGCTAAATAGACTTAGATACTCCTTTGGCATCTTGGCTCCGCACTATCATGGATCCAGTCCTACCTTAAAAACAGAATAGAAACAGTCATGTTTATTGGCCATCACTCTTTCCCATCAACAGTTATTTTTGGTGTTCCTCAAGGATCTGTACTTGGATCAGTGCTGTTTGTTCTTTTATACTCAACCACTTTTCGATGTTGTCAAAAACCATTGAGTAAATCATGATGCCTTTGCTGACAATAACCAGCTCTACAAAGCGACTTTTTCTGATCTTGACTCTTCCAATGGGGCACTCCAGCATTGTATATATACTGTATTGCTGATGTTAAAGAATGGATGAATAAAAAAAAATTCATTTAAATGATAGTAAAATATTGTTTCTTCAACTTCAAGCAGACTTACTATAAACAATTCTTTACCTTTCTCTCTTAAAATTGGAGATTCAGATGTAGACTTTGTATCTTCAGTGAAAAATCTGGGTTGGTTGTTTGATTCAAACCTCTCAGTGAAGAAACAATCTCTGCAAGGCTGTATACTTTGAAATTTGAAAGATCAGTTCCATCCAACATCTCCTTACTGCTGAAGCTACACAAACTCTGGTGTGCTGTGTTGTCTTGTCCAGACTTGATTATTGTAACTCACTCCTCATTGGTTGTCCTGATTACTTAACACAAAAACTCCAGAACGTTCAAAACGCAGCAGCAAGGTTAATCTTCAGAACCAAAAAGACTGACAGTGTCACTCATCTTCTGCAGCTCCATCTCGGGTGCTGCCCCTCAGTATCTGAGGGAAGTCATTCAAACCTACACACCCCCACAACAACTCAGATTATCTTCTGATTCACAGTGACTACTCGCTCCACTACCTATGTTAAAATCCAATCCTTCAGTGATTCTTCCTTTTCTCATTCAGCATCATCTGTCAGGAACAGTTTTCCTCATGATCTTTGCCACTCTCCCTTATTTCAATCTTTTAAAGCTGGTCTGAAAACATCTTTTTGAAAATGCCCATGCATAGACCTTCCATCCCTTTCCAGTGACATTCAGTTTTTAGCCATGCAAACTGTGTGTGTGTGTGTGTGTGTGTGTGTGTGTGTGTGTGTGTGTGTGAAGTAATGTACTAGTTGTAGTCTTTGAATCTGTTTTATGTGTTTGTGAATTAATTTTTTTCTTCTTCCTTTTGTAAGTTATTGCGAATGTGTGTATGTGTTTAATGTTCATAAATTGTAAAGTGCTTTGAGCTCCCTTAAAGGGAGGAAAGCGCTCAACAAGTGTCTTGATATTATTATTACAGAAAGAGACTTGACTGTTGTAAACATCAGTGACAAATATCTTAGATGTATGAATGATATTCAATGTTTAGTTTTTTATTGCATTTTGTGTTTACAAATGTTCATTTTTATTGTTTTTGTTGATCAGCTTGGAGTTAATGAAAAGTCCTGTGACTACAAAATGTGAACATTACTTCTGCAGGTGAGAGTTGGTTTGAAAGTTTTTAGCCCAGTTACCACAAGGACAGCATTTTTGTTGTTGTTTTTCTTTTGAGTAGCTCATGATATGTGATTCTGTGTTTAATGTGTGTGTGTGCATGTGCGTGTGTGCATTTGTGCGTGTGTGTGTGTGTGTGTGTGTGTGTGTGCGTGCACACGTGCATGTGTGTGAGTGTGTGTGTGTGTATGTGGTCAAAAATGAAAATGTTTGATATGAGTATATGATGTACAATATACTTTACCAAAATATGAAGTTGGTCATAGATAATTGATGATGGGATATGAATTAATGTAGTTACTGATAAGGCTGTTTACTGTATAAAAAAAAGAACAAAAAACTCAGTGATGTTAAACAAAAATATTACTTAAGTTAGTACCAGTCACGAAAGTATGGAGGTACTGTTTCATTTAGTGATTTACTGCAAAAAAGTTTCTCTGTCCAGAAAAAGGAAAGTGATCTTTTTCTGGACATTTATTAGGCCAGATTTTCTTTGTGTATATCACATGTTATTAGGGATATATACTGGTATATATGTGAACATTTACAAGTTTGAAGAGCTTGGAATGGTGATTTTGCATTATTACAAATGAAAAAATCATAAATGTGGCCCTGTTAAGTAATTCAGAGACTCTTGTTTGTTTCAGCTGTGTTTAGTTTCCATGATTGCACTGCTGCTTACGATGATTTGCTTGTCTTTCCAGATTCTGCATCACAGAGTTTTTAGAAAAGAAGCGGTCGGTACCATGTCCATTGTGCAAGCAACCTATTACAAAAAGGTAAGGTTAGAGTTCAGTGCCTCAGTGATTTGATAATCATATTTGATCATGAAATTAAAAACAACAAAATCAGCAACAATAAAAACACCAGAACTGTCACACAGTTTGTCAGCTTCAGCACATATTTTCACTCTTTTTTTTCTTCTGCCTTTGTTATTCTGTGTGTGTGTGTGTGTGTGTGTGTGTGTGTGTGTGTGTGATAATGATTGTTTGTATGTAGCTTTGTAAATTTATGAGAAAGATTCAAATAAACATATTCATGAATACTTGTTTAGTTGTTACTTTTGATTTTTGTTACAAGGCCTAAGCTTCATCATTTTCTTTTGCTGTTTTTTTATTTTATTTTATAAGACTACAGTTAATCTGTAAGTGCACGCACGCGTGCGCGCGCGCGCACACACACACACACACACACACACACACATAATATGACACAGCATGGCACAAACCTTTCTCTCCCTCTCTCTGTCTCCATCTCTCTCTCTGTCTTCAGTCTGCCAGTCTGTCCCTCAGTCTGTCTCAGTCTCTCCCTCTCAGTCTCACTCTTTGTATAATTTGTTAAACACATGTCAACAAAGTGATGAACTGTTCCAGGAGCCTGACAGACAAGGTGGAGCTGAACAACGTTGTCAGTGCTGTCAGCAGCTTGATCACTGCTTTCCAAGATGACAGTGGTGTCATATGTAAGCGTTAACTGTTCCACTGGATTTCAGTTCAGCTCTGAAAAAGGGAAAACTATTAAAATATTTCATTCAGTTATCTTTCAGCAAACAGATATTTTTGTATCAGTTGACTTCCCTTTAGAACTCTTATTATGATGGGATCCACTTAGTTTTTGTCTGAAGTGTGATCGTTTTAATTAATACATCTAATTTGTATGTGTGTGTGTGCATGCACATGAATGAGCACCAAAAAAAAAAAAAAAAAAAAAGAAAAGAAAAAAGCAGCTATTGTCTGTGAGGTGACCTACCAATGATTCTTGATATGCAGTTAACTTACAAATTAAATGAATATGTATAATGTTTTTGTTACAGAGAAAAAAATTAGTACCTTGATGTGGATGTATACATATGTGCATGTATGCATGACTGATGTGTATACATGAGAGGTGTAGGACCACACTTGCAAGTTCCCCTCTTCATAGATATGAGTCTTCAAAAGTGTTGCTCAAAATTTGTGACAAACACTTAGGATGTATACATGTATGATGTGTAGATGAGACATGGCTGACACGAGGCAGAGTAAGAAAAGATGTGCAGGGTAATACTTATCGCATAATCATAATCTCTTGTATCGCAAAGTATTCAAAACCAAAACTGGTCACTGTAGATTATACTTATCCTTGTCATCCTTATTTATATCTTGATGTAGTCATTTACAGACAAAATTATGTACCCCGTCATGCTTCGCTTTCATATTGACCTCAGGTTTTATTTCTTGTCTGTTGAGTTTGTCACTTTGTGTTAAAGTCTCAGTGTTCTATATTCAAAGGGACTGTTGTTTAGAAAAAGGAAGCAATGGTCTCCACTCCAGAGCATTTCCAATGCTCAGTTTGGCTTTGCTTTGTGACAAAGCAGTTATTGTCAGTTGGGGGCTTTACGTTTAGAAGTTGGTGACCTGTGTCTGTTGAAACAGAACATGTGCTGTTCAACTCACTGAAAGGATTCAGCAGCAGAGCAGGGTCTTATCCTGTGGATTGTTCATGGTGACCCGATATTGCTAGGTCCCTAAGGACTGCTGGCTCAGAGACTGCAACAGAATAAGCTGGGATTCTGATGTGCATGGGGAGTTGGAGAGGAGCAGAGCAATGTAAGAGTAATATGACTAATATAGCTTGGATGATAGAGGTCGTGAAAAAAAAGAAAAGTTTTTGTCTACCAGATAAGAGAAAGAAAAGTCATCAACAACATCCATAGTGTTTGTTTTTCATTTACTTCAGATTATCCTCCCAGTGGACCACAGACATTCTTTCCAAACACACCAGACACCATCAACAGGAAACCAGAGAGTCATCAGGTAAAAAAAAAAAATCTAGGATGAATCATTTCTGCATTGCTTGAATGAAATGTATGACTATCAATTTGGTCACTGATCAGGGATGGTTTGTGTGACATTTACACAGTATTCAAGCTGCGTGCAAAAGAATTCATATACAGACTACATAAAAAATGAAGGGCCACTCCGTAAGAGCAGGTATCTTTTTATCAAATGTTAAAAAAAATCAAGTGATCATTTGAATTAAAAATCAAGGGATGATTTGAATTATGCAGGCTGCATGTGGCCTACCACTGGCCTCTCACAGAATACATGAACAGTTTGAAAGCTGCCATATAAAAAACAAAGTCTCAGCTAAAAATGTACAATTATACAGTGATTTATAAGTGACTGCTGTGTTTTTTCATTGCAAAAAAAATTGGAAGTGCACAGACAACAGCATTTCTGGCTATGAGTGGGTGCTCTTTACATACACCGTTGTTTGCTGAAAATTCTGTATCATTTCACCATACACCCCATGAAGAAAACTGCAAGTTCCCAGACGTTCTCTAACTTTTTGTGAACCATATAATTCACACCACATCAGTGAAGCCTTAGAGATACAACAAATCAGTTGAAAAAATAAGTAAATCAGCAAATATGAATATACAGTTATTCCAGATTCCACCCTTCATCTACCCAGTTTCCCCCAACTCACCATTCATTCCCCTTCTCCTAATCTCCTGCATGATAACACTAAAATGTGAAAATCGATACTCTAACAAAATGTCTACAGTCACCAATATGTGTAACGGGACATTAAACGAAATTTATCATCATCATCAAATATGCAATTACTGAATGAATTGATTGATAGAAATGAAACTAGAAATGGAATATAGACGTAATAAATTAAATGTTATAGTACACAGTTATTTTCATTATGGCTTGCCATAGATTTTCCAGGCACATGTGTCTTTAACATTTGTTGGTATTTGAAATATTTAGGAAAGCATCATGATCATAGATGAATACTTGAAAGTATTCATGGACATGGACATGTGCACTTTGACTATTGTTTGCACATATACACAGAAAAAAGATACACCTATAATTTTGAGCTCCAGTACACATTTCCTTAAATATAAGCATTTGAGTGTATGTACCTGTATGCTTGTTGACAGGTATCAACTTGACTGATGTTTAACGTTCAGTTCTTAATTTTTGTTGTTGTTGTTGTTCCCAGTATTTTAAACACCCGTGGTCAGTGTAAAACTACACTGTTTACTATTTCTGAATTGAAGTGTTTTGAGTGCTGCAGTTTTATTTGTTTGAATGCACCTTATTCTTCATTTTATGCTGCTTTGCGAAACAACTGTGAAATGTTACAAGAATAGTTGTTACACTGAAATAACACTGGCATTAATCACATAGTTTCTGAGTAAGTATTGGCAGAATTCCAGTAGTATTTCTATGAGAATCTTGCAATGATTATAGTGACATATGTTTTCAGGGATAATCATTTCTGTTGGTTTTGGTTTGTTTGGATGTATTTGCATGTGACAGCTATTTAGAATACAAATGGTTAAACTTCATTTTGTAAGCAAGATTAATCTTTTATTTAAATGTAACTGTTGATATATATTACTGCAGGTAAAAACCAGAAAGAATGTGCGTCACAGCAGGAGGTCATCAAAGCAAACAGCTGATGAACCTCTGCTGGATGCGGGAGAATTGGACAGTTCTCTTATTTCTGATGATGGATTTGCAGTGCCTGCAGTGCCCAGGTAAGAACAGGTTAACACAGAATTTTGTTTTTATCTTTGTTTGAAATGAAAGACAGCAGAAGTGGGATCATATCAGTGTATGCTAATGCATATATATATATATATATATATACATATGCAAACACACATTGCACACACACACACATTGTACTGGCACACCTGCATTTCATTGTTGACTTGGCGAAGACTGAGCTTTTGAGATGGCCCGTGTAGTCAGCTGGGCATGAACAGAATCATAACAGCATTTATGGCAATCTTCCACAAACACACAACTACTGACTTATCCACCCCAGTGATGTGCAAAGGAACTGAAGCTGTAAGTGCTTTCACCACACCAGTATGGCTGAATAAAGAGCATCAATTTCTGTTATGCGTATAGACAGATTTTTTTGTTGAAAGGTTATTAATCTGATATATTTTCACTTTTTTTCAGCAAAAGTCATCAAAACTACACACAGAAAAGTCCTTCAGTTTCAAGGGTTTCCACCTCTCCATCCTCCATTAGAGCAGCCACCTCAAGACAGACCAGAGGCAGACCAAGATCTAAAGCAAGAGCAGCAGCAGCAGCCACTAATAGTACTACCAATGATCAGTTATTGCAGTATTTAGATGAAAATTCTTGTGGCTTGCAAAAAGAGACCCGGCAAGAACCCTTGCCTGTACAGCAAACATCTGGTAGCACAGAACAAGAAAAAAGCAATCAAAAAGTAAAGTCTGATCGCCATCTAGGTGCCCAAGAAGATGAAGCCACAGGAGCAGCAGCAGAGAGAGAGTCAAGAGGATGTGAGCCGATCGGTACTGATGATCAAGTAGGAGCCCAGAGAAATGAAGTGGTTAGGTCAGCAGAAGAATTACAGGTCCAGGAATGTGAGGTAATCAGATCAGGTGAAGAAACAGAGCTTCAGATCAGAAAGAGTCCTTCTCATGGCCAGAAAAAAAGTCCCACAGAGGGAGAAGAACCCTTCAAAGAGCAGTCTGAAATGAAACACGAAGAGAGGCTTTCCAAGCAGGTGACTAGAAGAAATGTAAAGAATCTTGAAACCAGGCCAGAGGCTGACAAGGAAAACTTGACAGAATCCAGAAAGCTTTCACCTTGCAAGAGAAAAAATGACGATCGAAAAAACTCTGGTCTTACACACAGTTCACAAAACTCCAGTGATGATGGTAGTATCTCCTCCACACAACAGTTCCAACGGCCACTCCCTGTGATCACCAAAACTTACAGCAGGCGCTCTGCCAGCAGACACATTTCAGACCAGAAAGTGGAAGACTGGATTGCCTGTTTGCCCTCTGACCAGCAGACTTCAGGTCACAAGCACACCAGTGACAACCAACGTGTAGGATCAGAGCAAAGCAAAGAAGAGAACAAATCCTGCCATGATCACAAGCAAAATAAGGAAACTCAAGGAAGAACCACTGATAGCATTGTGCAAGATGCTGAAATGAATGCTGTGACTGTGAGTGATGCTGTGGCAGAAAGTGAGGAAACTGAAAAAGGCGTTGTTAAAGATGTTCATGACCAGGAAGACAGAAACCAGACATCAACCGCAAGTGTACCAGAGCAATATGAAGAGTTCATGCTCACTCCACCAATAAGGAAAAAGCATATTTTCAAGAGAAAAAGTGCAGGCAATCATCAGGATGTTAGTGGAGAGACCGTTCGAGCTGAGGAAAACTCACCGCCTGCTGACCCCTATTTGTTTGTTGTTGGTCACACACCTGTGGCCAAGTCCAAGAAGAGAGGACGACCAAGATCTAAAGAGAAGACAGGAAAACCACCGGTCATCCAACCTTTCAGCTTGGGTGCAAGTGAGAAGAAGAGTGTTAGGTTCTCTGACGCAGTGTCGGACATGACGTCTAACACAAATGCTGTGACTGCGGGAAACAAAAACGAAAAGGACCCGACTCAGACAGGTGATACTGCCACTGCCCCTGACCATATAAACTGCTCAGAGAAGTCACAGGACATGCCCGCCCGTGGCACAGACTGTGTCATTGTGGATAGAGAAAGTGTATCAGGTACTCCTTTTGCAAGGCCAAGCACCAGATCCAGCCTGAAGACTCAAAGCAAAACGAAATCTGCTCAGAAAAGCTCAGATGAAGGGGGAAAGGAGCTTCCTCAACAACGGAACAGACGGAGGAAGTGTAGCAACAAAAAAGAAAGCCCTGAAGCTGAGAAAATACGGGAGGAGCAGACACAGCAGCTTGTTTCTTGGATTGGACAAGCTGAAGATTATGATCTGTTGTTCAGTACCCAAGAAGCTCAAGCCAGTATTGAAAGTATGCACACAGAAGGTGAGAAGGATATGTCAGCTGATGGAAATGACAACAGTATGAATATTCATCATGATGAAGCAATTGCACTGACTGAAGAAGATGAAAATAGTGATGATGGCTTCTGTCTTATTGGCCCCATAGATGATGAGCGGCCCTTAAGAGTTCAATCTTCCCAGATAATGCAAAGTTTGACGTCATTTCAGGGTGGCCTCTTGCAGGCCAGAATTCAGAAGAAAGGAGTGTAAAACCAACTGAAATAAATGAAACACTTCCCAGCATCAAGGAATCCATCAGTTCCATATCTGCTGAAACCGAAAATCAGCATCAGCCACTCCGAAAACAAAAAAACAGGAAACCCCAACCTGTGAGCTGAGCTTTTCATCCAGGTGGAGCCCATCAGTGCCAAGTAAAACAGTAGTCAGTGTGCCTGAGACACAGTTGTCTGCCCAGCAATCCCCAGCCTCCTCCAGCATCGTTGTCCCCTCACCGGCAGCAGGGGCAGCACTGCCCAAGTTCACCACACCCATCATGCAGTCTGCAAGGCGAAGAAGGTCATCAAGGCACGGCCAGGTTGTGCTTGCTGACTGTGAAGACATTCAGAAAGAAACTGCTTCGGCTGATGTGAGCCTCAAAGCAGAGCACGGAAAACAAGACATAAACGCAACAGCAGCATCAGTTGAGACCTCCGCCTCAGTTCATCAGGATAAAAATTGTCTCAGTGACAGTGATCCAGAGCATTCATTGAAAGCGCCAAGTCTTCAGTGCGCTTCTCCGTCTGCTGTCCTCAAAGCTAAAGGCAAGCCAGCGTCCCCATCACCTGCTGAAAGCAGGTTGTCGAAGAACAGAGAAAAAAGGCAGCGCTGCACCTCAGAGTCCAATTGTATCTCCTCGAAGATTCGCTGGTCGTCTTAGGAGGCAGAAGAAAGGTGTCAGCAACAGTTCAGCACCGGTTACCGTCATTCCGTCAACTCTCAGTGAAGATTCATCTCCTGTTACTGCTTGTCTCTCTGGAAGTGTCAAGGATCGGCAAGACAAAGAAAGCAAAGAGATGGCACTAGCCCCAGAAGTGACTGCACCACAGCCACCAAGTTCAACAGCGGAAGATGAAGAAGTAAGAGAGCAGCATGAAGCGACCTCTAGTTTGTTTTCCAGTACAGATGGCACTGACAAGGCCGGAAGAAGTGAAAGAAGAAGACGTCAACATTCAAAGACAGAAAAGGTCATGACTACAGTGACAGAGAAAGGTGAGCCATGTCTTACTCTTAGTGTGTATATTCAATATGACAGTGAAGAAAAAAGTCTGAGTGAAAAGTCAATACCACATTTAGAAAAAAAAAAGAAGAAAAAAGGTATCAGATTTGATTTTTTAATATTTTTTTTTATTAAAGGCCCATCAGCCTCATATTGTAATATTGTAAACTTCAGTAGAGCTTTTATTTTTATGCTCTCCAGATATTCACTGAAAATAATGAATAGCAAGAAAAAAAAAGAAAAAGAAAAAAAAGGGGGTGGGTGGGTGGGCAGGGGTGGAGATTCCAAAACTTACTAGTGAACTTATTAGTGAAGATAAAAGTGAAATCTTAATTCAGTGATAAATACCAATAGATTATTGGAGAAGGCTGATGATCTTATGAATTATTTGCAAAAAAGTAAACTTCCAGGTTCACTGATTTGTAAAAAAAAAATTGAAAAAGCTTTTGACTCATTGGACTGGCAGTTTATGTTAAAGTTTTGAAATCATTTTATTTTGTTAAAGATGTATGTGGATGGATGACAACCATTCATAAAGCATTAAATCTACAGTAGTAGTGACTCAATGGACAGACCTTATCTTGGTTTAGAATGCTAAAAGCATGTAGACAAGGCGACCCCATTTCCGATTTGTTTATTGCATCATCAGAAGTTTTAGCAATTATGATAAGATAAACGAAATATATTCATTTGTAAATGTTGAAAAAAACTAAAGCAGTGCTTGGGAGCAAAGTAGATTCGAAGGTAATATACATGCCCCGACCTAAAAATGGACTGGAATCTAACACAGTTTAAGACACTTGGTATATGATTGTCATTTGTTCCATTATTTTAGTTACAGGCATGACAGGTTACACAACACAACACAGTACAAATACATTTGAAACCTCTGTCCTTTCTAGAAACTTTAGATTTTAAAGTTTTTTTATGTGTATATTTTTAAAACCATTTACAAAATATACAGCAAAGAAGCATAAAGAAAAACACTGTTGTTGCTATTGGACTTAACGTGAAAGTTCTTCTGCTGTTTGAATCCTGCTCGCAGCGCCACTTCATTACGTAGAAGCTTACCAATAAGAACATGATGTTATTGTTGCTCTATTGCTATTATTATTACTGTTTTACCCCGCACTGCTTAATCATGATCGTGGATGGATAAAATACATGTGTGAAGTCAGTGTCAGTGGTTGTACTGTTCAGGAGATGCTGATCCTGACAGAGATTGTGACAGCTCATCCACTGAGGACCTTGACATTGATCCTGCAGAATATGAGTTTGAGGAGCCAGACATAGGTGAGTGTTTCAGACACTGCTAAGTGATGGTATAGTCAACTGAGTTCAGAGGTTATCAAGGTCAAACCTGTAGGTATTGCAACTATGTGATTACACGGTTGTGTGCAATTTTGTTTTAAGATGTGTATCTGGCTGAAAATGTGGAGGGAATATTATATTATTGCCTTTTTTGTCCTTTGATTTGTTCATAAATGTTCATAATAAAGGACACTTTTGTTGCCACCAAAATGTATTGAAGAAAATGAGTCTGAGAAACAACACATTTGCAACATAAGCAACATAAGTAAAATGAAATGTACAAGATTCTGTCCTTTGCATAATTGTACTTCTTGGTATAGCTCTCAATACTGTCACATGTGTTGATGTCAGTAGATGTTCTTAACTTACAGATAGCTTTACAGGAGAATACTTGATTTTATTTGAAATTTCGAGTTTTCAGTACTGTTAGCTGGACTTCCTTTTAATGGAGCAAGTATGGTCCTTGGTGATTGAACACTGCTATTACTGGTCAGCTAAATAAGCAGTCACTTTACCAGTGAATTATAGCTGGCAAGGAAATTAAGTTGCTGTTCCAGAACTAAAAGCTGGTGTTTGCCAAATACATTTTTCCTTTTTGTTTCCACTTGAAATGTGCACCAGAATTGACTTTTTGATTTGTAACCAATAACTACTGTGTATAAAGGACACTTTTTTTTTCAGTCTTGCAACCAGAGGAGGTGCAACAGAAATATTCTGCCAGACAAAGCACACAAGATGATGACATCGTTCCACAAAGTCTCACCAATAAAACTGACATTCCATCAGAATTAAAGAAATCAGTCGACAGAAAGAGCAGTGAGAAAAAAAGGAAAAGTAGTCCTCTTAGCAAGCCTCGTACTAAAGAAACAGTGGATCTGAATTTGGACTCTGCTGAAACACAAACTCCACAAAGCCTTGCTTCAGTCACACAGATTCCAGAAACCATGGGGACAGAAGAAGTTCACAGCAAAGCAAGCATGGTGCCTGCAGGTTCCAGGGCACAAGATGGGGACAAAGGGAAAGGTTCCAGTGACAGCCAAAAGTCAAGTGAAGTCACCCCCACCCACACCAGTTCCTCCACACTTGGCGTAAACTCTTCACACACTGATACGTCCAGTCCCACTCAGTCCCCAGAGATTTCACATGGCCCTGCTATGGATGGATATAAACCCTCAGTCATTTCAAGCTTGAACAGTGACAACCCACCTTCATCGGCTTCTGCAACACCCAGTCAGTCTCTCCTTCAGCCTGCTGGAGGTGAAAAACAGTCCACCACTGGTATGTCTGAAAGTAACGTCCAGCAGTCGTCTGGATCAGCCACAACATCCCCCAGTCAGTCCATTTTACAGGGTATTGGAGGAAATTCTACAATCAGGCCAAACTCTACACGTCAGTCTGAAGGCAAACTGGATGGCTTGCCAGCACCAGCTGTAAGTCAGACTCTTGGACCTGACTACCCTACTCTAGATGACAGAACCTGTGTGGATGAATCAGAAGAGACAGGGTGTGAATCCACATCAACAGCATCTCAGAAGATGAGTAAATTTAGTAAAGGTCCTGATGAAGATAGAGTTTGTTTGAGTGGTGATCAAGCAGCATCTGAGTTATTGGTTCCTGACACTCAGTACTTGGAGAAACCTGAGGAACAGAGTGTTTCACTTCTGTCTCAGCAGGTTGTCCTGGACTCGTTGCCAGTTGTCCAGGATTCTTTGCCAGAATGTGCTGAATCCAGTCAACAATCTGACAGAAAAAGAAGTCCCCAAATCAGCTTTGATACAACAGACACAGAAAATTATCCCTCCCCTACCCTGAAATCTCCAAGACGAAACCTGTCAGTTGCAGATCACACAACTCCTGCCAGCGGGAAGAGAAAACGCCATGATCACAAACCTAGTTCCCCTCTTCCAGCACCAGAGCCGTTCCCATCCAAATCTCCATCCAGCGTCCAGGACAAAGTTGTCAGCAGTGCTCCTCCTCGCACAACCTCACTTGCTTCAGATAGCGATGACTGTGACGCAGTTCCAGTTCTCAGAAGAACAAAACGAAAGTGTTTTTCTTTGGGTGGCAGCCCTCTGGAAAGCAAGACACCTCTGTCCATCAAGAGGAGAAGGTATCGAGGAAAGCAGAAGAACTTGTCAGAAGAGTTTGACAAAGAAGCTGACAGTGGCGCACAGCAAAGTCTCCAGGGAAGCAAACTTTCTCAAACAAACACAGAAAGCAAAGGAGGAAAAGGACAGTGTGAAAAAGACCAGCTTTCTTCATCTGCAGGTGAACATGAACTCAGCTGCATCAATGCAAAGCAGAGAAACAGTGATAGAGATGACAAGTGCGGTGGTGACACAAAATTAAGTAACATGGAAAAGTCAATGGATAAGGAGAGTACTGAAAGTGTGACTCCCAGCACCAGGTCCAAAATATCACCATTTCATCTGAGGAAAAAGACTGTGCGTGGACTTGCTCGACACAAAGCAGAACCATCTGATTCTGTTGGACAGAGGACGTCCAAGGCACATGATACTAACAATGCTGAAAACTCTGAGTCGGGAATCAAGACTGATATGCACACATCAGAGGCAGACTTGTCAGTGTGCCAGAAACTCAGCAGCAAGGAGCGGCTTGCAGGTCAGCGCCAGGCACTTATTCAAGTTTCTGACGACAGTGATTTGATGGAAGTCGATGATGTTGGCATTTCTGCAGACTCTGGAAAAATGAATCTTCAGTCAAACAATGAAAATCAGAATAAAACATGGCCCAGACCAGCAGAAAATAAGTCGGTGCACGAAGAGCCAGCAGTCACTTGCAGTGGATCTGAAGACACTGTGGACAAACCCACCCCGGTCTCTCAGTCCTCGGACAAGAGTCAGACCCAGAAGCCACAGTTTGTAAACCAGTCATCAGTACCAGCTAGTATGGAGGATGCAACCATCCCTCCTCCGAGTTTTGACCTGAGATTTGATGATGAAGATGAAGAAGATGATGAAAACACACACGGTGAAGGAGGCCTAGCTGAACAAAGCCCGCAGGAGACAGCAGATCATGCAGTCATCAGTGAACAACTCAAATCCATTGACCACAGTGATTCTCTCAGCAAGAGAAACATTGACAGAACAGAACAGAATGGAAAACAGTCCCGTGCGGCGGAGGACAAAGGAAGGGAGGAGGGAGAAGAAGAAACGGTTTCCACTGAAAGGCTGGTGAGGGAGGAAGTTGGGAAGATCCCAGCAGACAGCCAGGGACAGCCGGGGCTTTCAGGGGGACCTGAGACCCTCACATCATCTTCTGAGGAGGACAGAGTGGTGGCCCGGAAGAGGAAGAAGCCTGCAGTCATTATCAGCGACTCAGACAATGATTCTGATCATGGTGATTATTTTGTGTTTGTGTTCTCCCTTGCTTGATTTTCTCTCTCTTTGTTGGTCTGTCTCTCCTCCACCTCCCCTGCTATCTGTGTCCCTTTTTCACTGTTTCTTTGTGTGTGTGTGTGTCTGATGAAAACAAACAACCAACCAACAACAACAAAACAAACCTTTTTGAGGAATATTTGGGAGATTGATAAAAAAATTTACATTTGGATATGGATTGTATGGGTATTAGTGGTGTAAGTGTTGTGTGTCTGTCAATGTGTGTATAGTGTGTGTGTGTGTGTTATTTGGTGTGTGTGTGTGTGTTAAGTGGTGTTTGTGTGTGTGTGTGTGTGTGTGTGTGTGTGTGTAAGAGAGACAGTGAGATAGAGCTGGCTGAGATTGTTGAAGGTTGAGGATAATGCAGGTATTTTATATTCTGTCCTCCTCAGGAAGGCTGAAAAACAAGCAAACAAACAGACCGAAACAGTATTGCTAAAAATCAAGATAGGTTCAGTGAACACTTTATAGATTTCATTCTTGTCTTCTATGTAACTTTCCCTTCACAATATTTTAATTTATTTACCTGTTTGTTTATTTTGTCTTATTATTTCATTTCATTTATATACATGTACAGTTTTTACACAAACCTGGGATAGGGGAGGCTCTCGAGGCCTAACTAGTGTGTTGGGTTTGTGGGAAGGTCAGGCATCAGCAGACTGCTGCCTTTTCTTCTTCTTTTTTTTTTTATTACATTTAAAAAATATTTTTTACAGCAGATGTGGTGTAGCTTATATGGATGTATCTGCATGCTCTGACACCTTGAAGCTGAAACTTTCTAGATGTATTGTGAAGTGGATGATATATTTTGTGATATTCAGGCAGTGAGGGATGGACTGTGTGTTGGACAGCCCTGTAGCTGCTGAAATGTATCAGCTTATATCACAGATTGCCGTAAGTTTACAATTGGGCCAACAGCAAAGTGAGAGCTGTACTATCAATGGTTTCTCCATTGCAGTGGGATTTCGTTTACAGGTTAGTCTTTGTGAAGGACTATGACTCCCAAACCTGGAGGCAAAATTGCCTTGTGGGGGCTAGTTGGCTGTTGGGAACCATCCCAATGCTGAGTGTCCTAAACCCTCTTGGCTGAGAGAGTGGGGAAATAGCTCGGGCAAGACACTGTCCACAATAATCCAGTTCTGGCCCAGATAGTTGGGACAGCAGTAACCTTCCTCTGCTGTTCTGATGGTCACAGTCAAACACGACTATCATACTTATGTATGCAGGCTTTGAGGAGGATTCTCGCCCAGATAGCTGGGACAGCAGTTGCCTCCTCTGCTAGTTCTGATGGTCATTGTGGAACAGGACTGACTACCATACAAATGTGTGCAGGCTCTGAAGGGGACAGTGAGGCCAGCCTCCAGCTGAACTTCACCTCATCCAGTGCAGTGTCCAGTCAGAGTGAAATTCTCACCACACAGGTCGGTCACTGCTTTCATTCATCCCCTTAGCTCCGCCTGATAAGCTTTTTACATGGTCTGAGACTAACGTCATTGATCATTTGATCTTTTTTCACTGTTGCAGTAATACATGGTTTCAGTTGAATGTGGATCAAGTGAGACGTCAGTGAATTGTTTCTTTTAACTTTGGTTCATTGAATCTTTTAACTCACTCTGGACGAACAGTTTTCTCCCTTGCTTTCCCCTGCAGACGACCCATTTGTTAGGGTTAGGAAAAAAAATCACAAAAAATACAAAACACAAAGTGTCTGAATGAAACTCCCTGTGCTTGACCCACTGGCTGCTCTTCTGACGTCGTGTGTATGCCCACCCCCCTCCCTCTCTTCACAGCCCTCAGAAGCTGAGTCACTGTCAGTACCTTCTTGCTGGTAGCTTTCTTCACTGCAGATACTTTATTCAACGTCTTATCATCCTCGTCGATGTCGAAAATTTCAGTTTGAAGCATTTCAATTACTTTAGCAGCAGTAAAAAGCTGCTGTTGTGATCTAGTTTGTTTCAAAAATTTCCACTTGTATCACCTGCGACGCCATTTTCGATACGTTTGTAGATTACCTTGTCATGTGGGGTACCAAGGTCAACGGCTGGCCAGCGAGCGTATTGTTATCAGTTATGGGACCACATGAAGAAACTTTACATTTGACCCTTGACACATTCGCAGTGCCCGTTCTAGCTGCAATTTTTATGCTACCCCATGAGGAAAATGTTGACAAAATTTTAATTGTCGAAACCGCTGCATCGTTCCATCGTCTGGAATGCTACCTTACATCAGAAACGCTATAGCATTCCATGGTCCGGAGTGAGTTAATATTATTTTGTGTTCTTTGACTGATTTTAGGAACTGACAAGTGATCAGCCCTGAAACGGTCCCTTTGTGGTGGGCTGGGCTGATCAGCTTGCTGGTCAGTGAAGGGCTGTCACCTCACTGAGATAACAAAGAGTTGACGGGTGCAGTAGCCGAGTGGTTAAAGCATTGGACTTTCAATCTGAAAGTCCCAGGTTTGAATCTTTGTAACTGTGCCTGGTGGGTAAAGGGTTGAGATTTTTTCAATCTTAGAGTCCCGGGTTTGAATATTGGTAACCGCACCTGGTGGGTAAAGGATGGAGATTTTTCTGATCTTCCAGGTCAACATATGTGTAGACCTGCTAGTGCCTGAATCCACTTTGTACGTATGCACATGCAGAAGATCAAATACGCTTGTTAAAGATCATGTAATCCATGTCAGCATTCGGTGGGTTATGCAAACAAGAACATATCCAGGCTGCACCTGCCTGAAAACAGAGTATGGCTGCCTATGTGGAGGGGTGAAAAAAAAAGGTCATACACGTAAAATGTTACATATCTGTGTATGTTTGTGTGCGTGCCTGTAATCTGATTGAATGACAGGAAACGAATGTCATCAGTCGGCTACCCAGCCTGTTGTGCAAATGACCCTGAGTTTCTTTGTAAAGTGCTTAGAGCTTGGTCTCCGACCGAGGATAGGTGCTATATTAGTACTATAATCATAATCATCAGTCACCATTCTTTATTTGGACTTCTTCCACTTGGGACTGCCTTAATCTTTGTCCAGGGAAATCTATCACACCATTGGTTCACGCACACACACATACACACATACACAAACACACACACATACACTCATACACAAATGCGCACACACACACACACACACACACACACACACACACACACACACACACACACACACACACACACACACACACACACACAATTCACTGCCTTTCAAACTCATGCCACACTGATCTCTTTTCTCCAAGGATCAGCAGTCAAGGGGTTAAGCTCTAATTTTTCTTTCTCACTTGTCCATCGTTCTTTGTCTTTTTGCACTTTACCTGTTGGCTGTCTGTACTGTACTGTGCGCTTGCTGATTCCTTGAGTCACTCACTCCTCCCGTCTCTTATGCTCTCCCCTCTTTTCATGCCCTGTTTGCTTCGTTTCTCGTTTCCCCTGTTTCTGCCTCGTCTCTGGTCAGCGTTTTTTGCAGTCGATACATAATTTTGGTAAGCGTCCATGCTTATGTACATTATACATGTGAGTTTGTGAGTGTGAAAAAAACCGTTTTATTTATATGTATGCATACGTGTGTGTGTTCTCATTCTCATTATATATGTGTAAATTACTCTTTTTTTTTTTTGATCACATGTGAACAAAATGAGCCTATGTAATAACCCTGTTTTGGTTGTGTGTGTGTGTCACAGTGTGTGTGTGTGTGTGTGTGTGTATGCATGTGTGTGTGTGTGTGTTGGGGGACGGGGATGGAGTAAATTAAAACAAAATTCCTTATACTTTTATGTTACGATAAAACTGTTTCAGTTGATAGATCAAGTCAGCCGATAAGATAGATCTATCTCACTTTCATTTTTAGCTTTAGTGTAATGCTCACGTTTTTCCAAAACCTCTCTGTCCGTCTGTCCTGGTGAACAGGATCGCAGCAAAATGGAGAGCGAGCTGGACAGGCTGCGCAGAGAGATAGCGGAGGTGGAGGCCAAGCTGCAAGGCCAGTCCTCCAGGTCAGACAGCAACGGAGACCATCAGGAGATCAGTGCGCCCGTCAAGAGTGAGGCTGTGTCTGCTCTGGCCTCTGATGACAGCTCTGATGATGATGTGGAAGAAAGTTCAGGTTCGTTTTTCATTTGTGAGTGTTGATACTTATATATGTGTGTGTGACGGGTGTTATAGCCGAGTGTGGAAGAGGACTTTCAGTCTAAGGGTCCTGGGTTTGAATCTCGGTAACGGCGCCTGGTGGGTAAAGGGTGGAGATTTTTCCCATCTCCCAGGTCAGCATATGTGCAGACCTGCTTGTGCCTGAACCTTCTTCGTGTGTATACTCAAAGCCGACGATCAAATACGCATGTTAAAGATCCTGTAATCCATGTCAGAGTTCGGTGGGTTATGGAAACAAGAACATACTCAGCATGCACATCCCTGAAAATGGAGTATGGATGCCTACATGGCGGGGTAAAAATGGTCATACACGTAAATGCCCACTGGTGTACATATCCGAGTGAATGTGGGAGTTGCAGCCCACAAAGAAAGAAGAAGAAGACAAAGAAGAAGAATATATGTGTCATTATATATTTTGTCTATTTGGTACTTATATGTAGTGATGAGAATTTGAGTCCCAGTTTTGGCATGGTGTTCTTGGAAAAGGCAGTTTACTCTGATTTTCCTCACTCCCTTCCAGGTGTGATATGGGTACCTGACATCGGTTTGGGAAAGTGAAAAAAATGAGAACGACCCTTGACCAGACTGAAAACAGTTTTCTCAATCAGCTCTCTCATGGCACAACTTTAGAGATGTGTCTGCCAGTCGTAGCTTAATTTAAGCTTTCCCTCTGCAAGGCAAAGTCAGCCAGAGGGATAGGTAAAGGGATCCCCCACCCACCCGAATTTTTCTTGCTTTGGTGCCACTTCATGGATGCATCTTTGGGAGCGTTGCCCAAACTCCTTAACACTGCAGGTCTCTGTCTCTCTCAGCCTGGTATAGCTGCGTGCGATACATTACAGTAGTACAGCCTTGTCAGGTAGCCCCAAACCTAAATGGACCCCCATAGTAGCAGCATCATCACTCCCATCATCATCCATCATCAGTGGAATACAACAACAACAAAAAAAAAAAAGTCTTTAATTGCTGAGAAAAGAAAACCCAACCTCCTTGTTTTCTCTTGAAGGTCACAGAACAGAAAGAAAAAGTCATCTAACCTCCTATTCTCTTGAAGGTCACAGAGCAGAAAGAAAAAGTCATCTAACCTCCTATTCTCTTGAAGGTCATAGAGCGGAAAGAAAAAGTCATCTAACCTCCTATTCTCTTAAGGTCATAGAGCGAAAAGAAAAAGTCATCTAACCTCCTATTCTCTTGAAGGTCACAGAGCGGAAAGAAAAAGTCATCTAACCTCTTATTCTCTTGAAGGTCATAGAGGGGGAAAAAAAAGTCCCAAATTGCTGAGAAAAAAACAACCACCTCCTATTCTCGTGAAGGTCACAGAGCAGAAAGAAAAAGTCCCAAATTGCTGAGAAGAAAAAATCTAACTAACCTCCTTGTTTTCTCTTGAAGGTCACAGAGCAGAAAGAAAAAGTCCCAAACTGCTGAGAAAAAAACCAAACCAACCTCCTATTTTCTTGAAGGTCATAGAGCGGAAAGAAAAAGTCCCAAACTGCTGAGGAAACAAACCAACCTCCTATTCTCTTGAAGGTCATAGAGCAGGAAAAAAAGAAAGTCCCAAATTGCTGAGAACCCCCCTCCCCCCCTCCCATCCCAAATTGCTGAGAAAAAAACAAACCTCCTATTCTCTTGAAGGTCGTAGAGCAGGAAAAAAAAAGTCCCAAATTGCTGAGAACCCCCCCCCCCCCCCCCCCCATAGCCCCCAAACCAACCCCCTTGTTTTCTCTTCCAGGTCACAGAGCAAAGAAGAGAGGAAGGACACAGAACCGGGGGTCCAGCAGGCGGGGAAAGTCATCCTCAGGGGTCAAAAGGGCCAGGCGATGTCGGCGCATTTCCAGCGACGATGAGGATGACAATGACGAGGAGGAAGAAAGCAGGCATCCTGAACCAAAGCAGCGGCTGATGGACGGTTACCTGTGTGAAGTGAAGGCAGAGGCTGACGACCCTCTTGCTGCTAAAGGTCCAGGTATGTGCATGCGTGAGTGGGTGTGTTTGGCAGTAAGTGTAGTACTCTTGATTAATGTCTTTTCAGTACATGTGATGCTAGACGTTTGTTTAGTATGTTAGATTTGATGTTTGATATGATAACTTCTCTACTGATTTAAGATAGTGACAGTTTCGTTGCTAATGATAATGATAGTAATAATAATGATGATGATGATGTCTCACAACAAAGTGATAAGTATGCCTTCTGTGTTCTTGTGTGTGTGTATGTATAATACTGTTCATGTTCTTGAACATGTGTATGCAAATACATGTTTGAAATTTAGAATAAAGAAAAAAAAATCAAACAGCATGACGTTAGAAAACTAAATTCAGTTTACTTTCATGTTTAATTTCAGTGAAACTGAAAGAGCCACAGTCCCATCTCAGCAATGAAAAGAAAGACAACAAAAAACAAACCCCCCCCCAAAAAAAAACCCAACACAAACAACATGACATAGAAAAGTGAATTCAATTGAATTTTGTGTTTGATTTCAGTGAAACCGAAACGACCACTCTCTCCTCTCAACGACGAAAGGAAAGAAGACCGAGACAGTCCGATCACCTTTGATGAAGACAGCAGTGACCTCTTCCTTAGTCCCCTCTCCCCTTCCCCTCCCCCTCCCACCAAGCACTCCCTGGCACGTGCTGACCTCTATGGGCGACCCCAGTCTTTGGCAGCTGCAGATTCCCCAAGTTCAGCTGGTCACTCTCTGACGAAAGTTCGGCAGTCGCTGGACTTTGCCACAAAAGCGACAAATCGAAACGACCCAGCCAGTAACGACGTTAACGAAAACGACAGTGTTCAACAGGATTCTCAAGAGTTCAGTACAAGTCTGTCTGGGAAGGTAAAAAAAATACCCGAGTCGCAGTTCTCAGTGTCCAGTAAGGTGAACAGTATGCAAGTGTCTGACTTGGAGAGGTCCCAACAAGGTTCCCCTTCCAAAGGGAATGTCAGTGCAGGCAGTGAGGATGGTGTTGACTCCAGTGGAAGCCCCCTGCCAAGTCCGCTGAAGGATCTTTCATTGACTGTTGATGAGAAGAAAGAGAGTGTTGATGTGGATTCGGACGATCAGGTTGATGATGACGAGTTACCGAGGTGGAAGAGGAAGAAGTTTGGCTTCATTTCTTCTGGACTGGACCAGCGGAAACTGGTATGTTGTGAAATAGACATACTTAGATAAGAATCGTCATGATGTGTTTCCTGTTCATGAGCTTGGACTGTTTTCTTTACAGTGTTCACTGACATTACAGAGGGGACAGATTGAGTGTTGAGATCTGGGTCCAGTGAAGAAAAGGAGCATTTTCTACAGTGTTCACGAAAAGTTAAGGACCACATGGGAACTTGTGGACTTTTCTTCTCAGGGGAGGGGGTGGGGAGAAGGGAGGAAATGATGCTGAATTTTCAGCCAACAGTTGTACATGAAGCCAGCGTTAGTACCTCTCATAACCAGGAGTCTTGCTGCTGCACTTACATTTCCTTTTTTTTTCTTCTTTTTTTTTACAATGAGAAGCACAGCAATTGTTTATCAACAACTGAAGAAATAACAGTTTTTGGTTGAAATTTTTTTAGATGTGATTTTCAAGCTGTTTGTGGTGCATATGTGTCTGAAACAGCCTTTGAGTATTGGTTGTAGACTATAATATGCAGTCTGCAAACTTTTCAATCATCACAATATTTTTTAACATTATGAAAACATACCTGTTTTCATGAAGTGGTCCTTAACTTTTCAGGAAGTCTGTATACCAAAAAAAAAAAAGAAAAAAAAAAGCCAACTAAGTATTAACATGTAGTGATGTTTATATTATTGACAGAGAATTCACCTCTGTGCCTCCTGCTTAAAACTGTCTTTTGTAAGAATGAGAACAGGGGTTGTCCCGTTGAACAAAGGTACCTCAGAGATGCATACCAGTTACAGCTCACCGGAGACTGTGTATGTGTTTGCTGAACAGTAACACGCTGCAGTTTGTCCATTCAGGGTCTGCTCCGCAAGCTGGCCGAGGCTAATGAGTGTAAAGTGTACAGCAAGTTCAACGACTATGTCACACACGTCGTCATGAAAACGGGTGAGTCTGGGACAGGATAGTGTCTTTGTTGTACTGTCCTCTGTTTGGGAGAATGAATTTCGTCATGAAAATTGGTGAGTCTGGGATGGCATAGTGACTTTGTTGTAACAGTCTTCTGTTTGGGAGAATGAATTCATGCCTTTTGTGCTTTGTTTTTGTTATACATGGCAGTTGGTTCGAGCTCTGAAGACTGCATGGTTTTCCATCACCCATCTGTTATTTTTATATGAAAGGCAGTGATTTCAGCTGCTTCCTGCTTCTGTAAAGAAGAGTAGGAAAGAATGGTTTGCATGGGTGAGTTGGATGCTTGGACTCATTAATACTAGGGAATGTATGATATTGATTGATATGGATACTTATATAGTGCCTATCCTCGGTCGGAGACCAAGCTCTAAGTGCTTCACAAACAAGGGGTCATTTGCACAACAGGCTGCCTACCTGGGTAGAGCCGACTGACGGCTGCCATTGGGCACTCATCATTCGTTTCCTGTGTCATTCAATCAGATTTCAGGCATGCACACATACACACTCAGACAAACATGTAACATTTAACATTTTACGTGCATGACCATTTTGTTTATTTACTCCGCCATGTAGGCAGCCATACCCCATTTTCGAGGGTGTGCATGTTGGGTATGTTCTTGTTTCCATAATCCACTGAACGCTGACATGGATTACAGGATCTTTAACGTGCATATTTGATCTTCTGCGTGCATATACACACGAAGGGGGTTCAGGCACTGGCAGGTCTGCACATATGTTGACCTGGGAGATGGGAAAAATCTTCACCCTTTACCCACCAGGCGCCACCGAGATTCGAACCCGGGACCCTGTGATTGAAAGCCCAACGCTTTAACCATTCAGCTGTTGCGCCCATCAAATGCAGTGGATGATAACATTGCACTGATCTGTCATGGAGAGAAACTGATTTTGTTTGTAATTAAAGATAATGATGTAAATGTTTCTTTTTGCTCTTGGGTAGGCGTGTCAATTGTCAAGGTAAATTTTGATCAGTCACAGAGGGTGCTAACTGTGTGTTCTTTAATAATCTTATGTCAGTTCACTGTGTGTGATATCAGATGATTCTTATGTTTGTGTGTTTGTGCATGTGTGCATATAAAATCACCTTGTGAAATTGAAAATGTGCTTTTTGTACAGAGGACAAAAGCTGAGTATGTGTGTGTGTTTATGTGTGTGTGTCTGTGTTTATGTATGTATGTGAATGTGTGAGTGTGTGTGTGTGTGTGCGCCTTTGTAAGTGTAAATCATCTAATGAAATCAAAAATACGCTTTGTTCACAGAGAAAGAAAGCCGAGTGTGTGAGCGCACCCTCAAGTATTTCCAAGGCATTGCCTGCCAGTGCTGGGTGCTGAGCTTTGACTGGGTGCTTCAGAGTCTCTCACAGGGATGCTATGTGCCGGAGGTGTGTCCACATTTCTGCTCATTCCTCTCTTTCTCTTCTGTCTCTGAGGGTGTGGGTCTGAATCCCGCTCCAGCCCTTTCTCCAAAGTTTGACTGAAAAATCAAAACTGGGCCTCTAGTCGTTTGGATGAGACGACAAACTGGGGTCCTGTGTGCAGCATACACTTGGCACACCTAAAAAGAACCTGTGGCAATAAGAGTGTTGTCCTCTGGGGGTAGTTTTGAATTGATTCAAAACTACCCCTGAAAAAGGAGTATGGCTGCCTACATGGTGGGGTAAAAGCGGTTATACACGTAAAAGCCCACTCGTGTACATACGAGTGAATGTGGGAGTTGCAGCCCACGAACAAAGAAGAAGAAGAGTCAAAACTGGACAACACAGTGACTTGCATTGAAAACTGGACAACACAGTGACTTGCAGTAAAAACTGGACAACACAGTGACTTGCATTGAAAACTGGACAACACAGTGATTTGCATTGAAAACTGGACAAGACAGTAACTTGCAGTAAAAACTGGACAACACAGTGACTTGCATTGAAAGACTTGCATTGAAAACTGGACAACACAGTGACTTGCATTGAAAACTGGACAACACAGTGACTTGCATTGAAAACTGGACGGCACAGTAAATTTTCACATGTGCTGGTTTGTTGAACAGACAGCATTTGAGATTCAAGGGGACACTGTGAAGGGAGACAACCACAGAGGGCCCAGCCTCTCACGTCTGTCGTCCACTCGCTTGTTGGAGGGGTTTGCCTTTGCCCCTGTCGGCGTCAGTTCTGACATGTCAAAGAGTAAGTCTCACCCTTTTTGTGTGTTTTATTAATGCAGTTGAGGCGCCTCATTACAGATGACTTACTACTGTACCTCTTGAACTGCTGCTAGGTGTGTGTGTGCGTTGGGTGGGTGGGGGTACACTTGTGTGGGTGTGTGTGTGCTTGTGTGTTTAGTAGTCCTCCATTACTCTGGTTGGAGTGAAAAGGATGGTTAAAACCTGAAAGCTGTGTGTGCACATGCTTGTTTGTGTATGGTGTGCTTGATGCATGTAAGTTTATGTATGTACAGCATTTTGTTGTAAAACGCCACAAGCTCCCTGCCTGGGAGGTTTGAGTGTTGGTCTGCATGATGGTAGTGGAGTGATGGCCTAGAGGTAACGCGTCCGCCTTGGAAGCGAGAGAATCTAAGCGCACTGGTTCGAATCACGGCTCAGCCGCCGATATTTTCTCCCCTCCACTAGACCTTGAGTAGTGGTCTGGACGCTAGTCATTCGGATGAGACGATGAGATGTGCAGCATGCACTTAGCGCACATAAAAGAACCCACGGCAACAAAAGGGTTGTTCCTGGCAAAATTGTGTAGAAAAATACACTTCGATAGGAAAAACAAATAAACTGCATGCAGGAAAAAATACCAAAAAAAAAAAAAGGGTGGCGCTGTAGTAAAGTGACGTGCTGTCCCTGGGGAGAGCAGCCCGAATTTCACACAGAGAAATCTGTTGTGATAAAAAGAAATACAAATACATATTATTATTATTATTATTATTATTATTATTATTATCTCTCTCTCTTTGTTTCCTTTCCCCGTCTTTTGTTCCTTTTCAGTGTTCATACACACACTTTTCTGCACTTTTTGTTGTTGTTTGATTTTAGGGGAACAGTTAGTGTTGGTTGAAATGATCTGACAGAAGAAAATACAACAGTTCTTCTTCATCATCTTCTTCTTCATTCATGGGCTGCAAAACCCACGTGCACTTGAATGTATACGAGTGGGCTTTAACGTGTATTTTCCCCCGCCATGTAGGCAGCCATACTCTGTTTTTGGGGGTGTGCATTCTGGGTATGTTCTTGTTTCTGTAACACACTGAATGCTGACATGGATTACAGGATCTTTAACGTGCGTATTTGATCTTCTGCTTGTGTTTCCACACGAAAGGGGTTCAGGCACGAGCAAGTCTGCACATACGTTGACCTGGGAGATGGGAAAAATCTCCACCCATTACCCACCAGGCGCCGTTTACCCAGATTCGAACATAGGACCCTCAGATTGTAAGTCCAGCGCTTTAACCATTCGGCTATTGCGCCCATCAAAATACAACACAACACATTGCAGACTGGGTACCTGTGTTCCAGAGGAGCTGAGCCAGCTGCTGACGCTGTGTGGGGGGGAGGTGGTGGAGGACCCCTGGGCCTTGGCCAGTCACCCGGCTACACACAAACTGGTGCTGCGCTGTGTGGACTCCGAGGCCAGCCCCCCGACCCCTGCCGAGACTGAGCTCTTCAACGGTCAGTGGCTGGGCTGGGCTAGAGCGTCTTGTGTGTGTCTTGTAGAATTTGGTGCTTTTTTGCTGTGCATTTGTGAGATAAGTGTGTGTCTGTTTTGCAGCACAGTTTGCGAATGAACATGTGAAGAATCGCGTGCTTAAGTATACACACACATATACAAATACACATTTAGTCATTCAGATGAGACGATAAACCGAGGTCCCGTGTGCAGCATGCACTTAGCGCACGTAAAAGAACCCACGGCAACAAAAGGGTTGTTCCTGGCAAAATTGTGTAGAAAAATCCACTTCGGACGGAAAGACAAATAAAACTGCTTGCAGGAAAAAATACAAAAAAATGGGGTGGCGCTGTAGTGTAGCGACGCACTCTCCCTGGGGAGAGCAGCCCGAATTTCACACAGAGAAATCTGTTGTGATGAAAAGAAATACAAATACAATACATATGGTGGATTATGCACACACACACACACACACACACACACACACACACACACACACACACACACACACACACACACACTTACACCATACCACTCTACACCACACCACACCACACCAACACACTCAGACACACACACACACACGCATGCACGCACGCACGCGCGGGGGTGTGGCTGCGTATTGGAGACTTAAAAATGAAGAAAAATCAACAGGAAAAAATACAAAGCCAAAGACTGCGGAATAGCACACATAAGTTTTCACTTCGTCATGTTACCGGAATTGATGAGCGCAAGATTCTGGGAACGAAAGGCAATGACAAGCAACAGGCCTACCCAGGCCTCAAACTTGGGTCTACCAAGTTCCAGTACAGTTTTTTTTTTTCACAAACTCAAGCCACTGGGGCATGTTGCAGGTCAGTACAAGCACTTCGGCCTGGTGACGGCCGCCCGGGAGTGGATACTGGACTCTGTCGGCACCCACTGCCTGCAGCCTCTGAAGGACTACGTTTTCAACACCTGCCCCAACCTGCGACTGCCCTTCTGATCAGACACCCGAAAACGGAGTGTGGCTGCCTACCTACCCGTCAAGGACGATATGTGTGTCTGCTTCTTATCTGTTTCTGTGTGTTGAGTGCTTCTTACACCACGGAAAGACAAAGAAAGGCTCTTTTTTTTTTTTATATGTAAATCATGCTGAATGCACCATACGAGCTGTGAAACAAAAGCTAATCAATCCCTGAAAGTGGAGTGTGGCTGCCTACATGGCGGGGTGAAAATGGTCATGCACGTAAAAACCCACTCGTGTACGTACAAGTGACTGTGGGAGTTGCAGCCTAGGAACGAAGAAGAAAGAAGAAGAAACACTGCTGTGCCTTGTAAAAAAAACAAACAGTGATGACAAAACAAACTAACAGGACTGGCAGTTCAAGAGAGCAGAGTTGCTTTGTGTGTGTGTGTGTGTGTGAATTGGGAGCATGGTGTATGTTTTATAAATTGTGGGAACAGGATCTGGTTTTGGGTGGAATGTTTTAGAAGGATTTTTTTTTTTTATTGCTTTGTTTTTTTTGGGGGGGGGGGTGGATGGATGTACAGGTACATCTGAACATACGCGCAAGGTAAGCGTTGTGTATGCATATTGTATGTGAATAAGTTACATTTCATACCGTGTATGTACTGTAGTTGGTGAGGTGACAACCCTTCACTGACGAGCATACTTGTCAGCAGCAGTGGTCGGGTCAGAGGTCAGCTGTCTGACGATTGTTGAAGTTGCTTGTCTGGTTTGACGTTCACTTCGGGCAGATCTAGTTTTTCGCAATCACTCGTCTTCTAATGAACTTGAAAAATCAACAACAAAAATTATAATACACCTTCGTTTGTTGCATGTGCTTAACAACCTTTTCTCTTTTTTATTTTACCCTGAAGATTGTGGGCATTCCTGGGTTATTGCTTGTGCAGATTTGTGAGTTACTGCGTGGGTGGCATTCCTGAATAATTGCTCTTGCAGACCTCTGAGTTATTGTTGCCATTTAAGTCCACAACACAGTTTTATTTGTTACATGATAATATCTGGCATATTTGAAGAAAACATACACATGTTCTTGTGACAGCCTGTTTTTGTTAAGGCTTTTAAGGTTGTTGCTTAGAAGTTTGACTGTATCGTTTATGTCCTTGTCAGTCTTTCATTGATTTGACCCTTGGAAAACCTCCCCAGATCATGGAAACAACATGTATTTGGATAACACAGTTGGTACCTTATTACAAGAACGTTTACATGAAATACATGAGTAGACGGCAAATACACTTCATGGAAACACACACGTTTGTATGCACACATGTACACACATCGTACCAATAGTGTACAGAGCTTTTGTCTTGCCACTTTGAAAACAAATTTCGTGCATACAACTCTTTATTGTTCATTTTTTTGTACAGTCTGATGAATAACTAATGGCTTTGGAATTGAAGAGTGTATAACATACAAAATGAAGGAATTGATGTGTGTTTTACAAAGTTATAGTGATGAATTCAGTGTAAGATCATGTTTTTTGTTCTGCATTTATTATCTCATTCAGCTGATTATGTTATGCCTTGTTCGTCTCAATGAACCAACAAGTTATTAAATAGTCACATTAGTACAAAAGTAGCAAAAATGTGAGACTGGTTCACACTCAAACAAAAGAGGAAAGGATAGTGTAAATTATATGGGAATGTATTATACTGAAGAAAAAAAGGATCACAGGGAAGAAAATTAATTTGTTGTGGCATCTGCAGAAATTTCTACCTTGCTTTAGTAACATTGACATAGTTTTGGAGATGCACATATAACAGATTTTTCTTGTGCTGATCAAACTGCCAGTTTATAAGAGTACTTTCAAGGATAGAATTCATTTCTCCTTGATAGATGTAACATTTGTGTTTGAGATATACATATTGCAGATCTTTCTAGGGTAACTGAAGTGCTAGAAATATGAGTATGTTCAGATAGAATTTTTTTGTATGTCAGACTTTCTGATATGCACACCCATCCACACTATCATCCCAACATACTCACACGCACACACTCACACACACACTCACACACACTCACACACACACACACACTCACACACACATACACACACACACACACACACTCGCACACACTCACACATAATCATATGCACACACTCACACATACTCAAGCACACTCACACACACACATACTCACACATGCACTCACACACACTCACACGCACACTCACACACACTCACATGCACACTCTCACACACACTCTTAACAATGAAATTGTACAGAAATGTGTGTGTGGTGGGAATGTTGAGAAAGTAACGGCATAGTAGTAAATAACAGTACTATACAAAGGTGCAGCACTATCTGTAAAATTTGGACTGAACTGTTATATTATAAGCAGATTAAAAACTATACATGTACCACTTGAATGTAAAAAACTGTGTAATTGGTCTTTGTGTTGAAACCGGTTTGAATGTATGAAAAGGATGAAAGGGGTTCTTGAGGTGCATTCATGTGTGCAATAAACAGAAACATGTTCACAAAACATACATATCCACAAACATGAACTTAGATATGTGCATGTGAATGCGCGCGCGTGCGCGCGCACACACACACACACACACACACAATACAAGCGTGTGCACACACACAAGCACTCATACAATCACACACACAACAGTCCAGTTTTTAAGTGCTTTTTTGTGTTGCTTAATTTTCTTGAAGTCAAATTCAAAGTTATAGAAACCTTTTGTTGTAAAACTTGAACATTGAGACATTCACATTATACTCCATTAGCTGGTTCACAAGCAATACCCATCCATGACATACAAGACAGAAACACAAGTACAATGAATTCTCCCAGTTATTAAAAAAAACCAAAAACCCCAACTTATGTTTTTTGAGACACTGAGCAATACACTGATCTATCTAGAGTTTCATGAATTATGATACACACAGAGTGAGTGTAAGTTGTATCAATAATCAATGCTGCTTCGGTTGTCTCTGTGTGTGTGTGTTACTTCTGTTGTAAACTTTAACCAACTGATTTTCTCTTGACACCAAATTTGGTTTAAAATTTGAAGAAAAAAAAATCAGTTCTTTATATACATGCCGGTTATAATGACAGTGCACTTTTGAAGGGCTGAAAGAAATGGTGAAGAAGCACAAAATGTTTCCACAGTCAGTTTATTAATTTCTTTTTCACCAGACTTAAGCACTCTTATATCACATTATTGACTCATTGATTAACTGCAGTCATTTTTGGCTCACTTCTGCTGGATGTTTGTATTTGTATTTGTATTTCTTTTTATCACAACAGATTTCTCTGTGTGAAAATTGGGCTGCTCTCATCAGGGAGAGGTCGTCGCCACGTTACAGTGCCACCCATTTTTTGGTATTTTTTCCTGCGTGCAGTTTTTAAAAATTTTATTTGTTTTTCCTATCAAAGTGGGTTTTCTACAGAATTTTGCCAGGAACAACCCTTTTGTTGCCGTGGGTCATTTTACGTGCTCTACGTGCATGCTGCGCATGGGACCTCGGTTTATCGTCTCATCCGAACGACTAGCGTCCAGACCATCACACAAGGTCTAGTGGAGAGGGAGAAAATATTGGCGACTGAGCCGTGATTCAAACCAGCACGTTCAGATTCTCTCACTTCCTAGGCGGATGCGTTACCTCTAGGCCATCACTCCTTGTTTTTCAGTCAAGGTGTGAGTTTATTGTGTGTCAATTGAACTTAAGCAAAGACACATGCTTCCAGAAGCATTTGGGTACTGTGACTAAGCAATTTATCAACAGTTTAATAAATGCTGAGGGGGTTGTCCCGTCGTTGTTTTGTTTTTTTCTTTTTACATGAATGTCATTAGGAATAACATACAAACCATGAAGACTGCCTTTTAAAAAAAAATTTATACACTTATTTCAATCTAAAGGAATCACATTGGAGCCATGATTCCTTTTTTTCTTGTACTTTCTCCTGTTAACCCTTTATTTTTATTTATTTATTCATTTATTTTAATCTATTTGAATCACATGGGAGCCATGAAGTCTCACACACACATACATAAACACACACACGTGTGTAGTATGATTCACCCTTAAAATTATTTTCTTGTATTTTCTCCTGTTAACCTTTTATTTTTATTTATGTATTTTAATCTGTTGGAATCACATGGGAGCATTGAAGTCACACACACACACACACACACACACACACATACCCATGTATGTAGTATGATTCACCCAGTTGTCAAAACTATGCCAGGAAGAAACTGGCAAAAATCGAGAAAAGCCTGTAAATGCAACCCCCCCCCCCACCCCCCTGTCCCCCTCCCCCCACCGGGTTTTTTTTTTTCGTACTCAGCCCTGATACCACCCATACCCACCTTCCACGCCCCACCCCCATTCCACCCTCTTATCTTATTCCACCCCTGCCCCCGCCCTGTTGTCTGCCCCCCTCCCCCGGCCCCGGCCCCCTCCCATCAATCATGCTGAACTCTGGCAAACCCCATCAGGTAAACTTTTAGCTGCTGATGTTGGGTGAGAGGGAGCCAGTGACAGCGCAAACAATGAGGGATGGGAAACATGCCTGATCTGTTGGCTTTATGGGCTTGGGGTGGGTGGGTGGGTGGGTGGATGGGTGCATTGTAAAATATGCGCGTGTGTGTATGTATGTTTGTGTGTGTGCGTGCGTGCGTGTGTGTGTGTGTGTGTGTGTGTGTGTGTGTGGTGTGTGTGTGTTGTGTGTGTGTGTGCGCGCACCCTAGCCGTCTTGTGTGCGTGGTGTGTGTGTGTGTGTGTGTGTGTGTGTGTGTTTGCGTGCGTGCGCACCCTACCCCTCATGTGTGCGTGGTGTGTGTGTGTGTGTGTGGTTTCTGTGTGTGTGCACGCACTCGCATGTGCGTGTGTGAGTGTGAAGTAAAAACGAGCTTTAGGGGTAAAAGAGTAAGCATATACAACTTGAATTTTATTATTATTATTCTTTTTTAACATTCTGCCCTTCTCTCTCTCTCTCTCTCTCTCTCTCTCTGTGTTAGCGCGCTTGTACACGTATACGTGCGTGGTTGTGTGCGTGCATACGTGAATGTGTGTGCAAACGTGCGTGTGTGTATGCGTCCGTACGTACATGCGTGTGTGTGTATGTATGTGTGTGTGGTTTCTTCCCCTCCAACCACCTCCCACCACCTCCTCCTCACCCAACACCTCACTCCCCCCCCCAACCCCACCCCCACCCACACACATCCATTCCGACGTTCCTGACTTACGTGTAGCGAGAGAGACAGAGAGGTGTTTTGGCCAGCCAGTCAGACAGACAGACAGACAGAGGGTTATTAGAGAGATAGGACGATACGAGCGAGCTGCCGCGAGTAGAAGACAAGGCCGTTTAAACACAACACAGGATGCGGCTATTAACAACCGATTTATCACCAACACCAACACCACCACCACCACTACCACCACCACCATTGTAACGTAACAGCTCGCTAAGCCTGCTTCTTATGTGTTTCCTCTCTTTCCTCTACATTCGAGAGGAGAAGTGGCGGGGGTGGGGGAGAGGGGGTGGTGGTGGTGGAGGCTGAGGGGAGGTCGGATGGATGGTGGTGGTGGTGGTGTAATATAATAAATAATACTCTCTGGCAGTTTTATTTTTCTTCTTCTTCCTGATGATGATGGTGTTTTTTTTTTTGGGGGGGGGGGTTCTTTTTGTAGGGGTGGCGGGTGTGTGTGTTCTGTCTAATAACATATTCCGCTGTGCCTGTGCAGCTTTTGTTGCGCGTATGCTGCCTCCCCCCTCCCCGCCACCCCTTCCCAAACACCCACCCCCATATTGTTTTCGATCCCCTCCCACCCTTCCCCCTCCTATCGCCCCCGCCCCCCGTCCCCCCTCTCTCTTTTGCATCCTCCCTCTTTTCTTTCTCTTTATTTTTTTTTCTTTTCTTTTTTTTTCCATTCTCTCTGTCTGTTTCTTTCTAAATGCGTCTTTGTCTCTTGTTTCTCTCCTTTATCTCTTCACGTCTTCGTCTGTTTTTCTCTCCGATCTCGTGGATATTACTCTGGTTGTCTGTCTGTCTCTATCTGTCTGTCTGTCTGTCTCTCAGACGGAAAGAGCACATGCAGACATGGTTCTGAATAAAGATCTGCTTGGTTTTCTATAGCTGGTGAACTGACAACCTGGATGGGTACTACGAGCGCGCGCGCGCGCGCGCACAAACACACACACACTAAAATCAAAACCGAAGATAAAACGTTGGTGAAAGAAAATATTCCATTTCAATATTAACTTGCAAAATACAAATTACACATCTATACCCCCCCCCTCCGCCCACATTCCACAAGAAGACAGATTGTGCAACACGTGTAACATACTGGAAGACGAAATCCATCCTCTTGATCATTGTATTAAATATAAAACCTTAAGGCAACATTTTAAAAAAAATTTTTTAAAATATTCAAAATTCGAATAACATGAAATGTTCCCAGTCAGGTGATGCTAACAGATGATGAATATGATTATGCAAACAAGATTAGGAAAAATTGTTTATGAATGCTGATGCAATTTATTGCATTTACTGATTGATTAATTGTGTGTTTTTCATTCATTAATTCATTTACTATTCCACTTGTGTCTTTTCAACCTTAAGGATTCATGACAATAAAATCTATTCTATTCTATTCTGTTCACACACACACACACACACACACACACACACAGACCCTTCCCCCTCCCCCCCCACACACATATAGACTACACCCCTCTCTTGCCCACCCACGCACGCACTCACGCACGGTCACATCAACACGCAGACGCGTTTCCTATGGCAGAGTGAATACTATTTCATCATTGACCTATATACAGGTACTGAAACAAAGCAGACATGTCTGTGTTGGAACACAACAAGAACGTCATGTCTGAATGCTGGTCCGTTTACTACTTCTTCTTCTTCTCCTCCTCCTCTTCTTCCTTCTCCCCGTCTTCTTCTTCTCACTCTTCTTCTTCCCCCACCTCTTTCTTCTTCTACTTCTTCCTCCTCCTCTTCTTCCTTCTCCCCATCCTCCTCTTCTTCTTCCTCTTCCTCCCCTTCTTCTTCTACTTCTTCTTCCTCCTCCTCTTCTTCCTTCTTCTTCTTCTTCCTCCTCCTCTTCCTCTTCTTCTTCTACTTCTTCCTCCTCCTGTTCTTCTTCTTCCTTCTTTTTCTTCCCTCCTCTTCTTCTTCTTCCTCCTCCTCCTTCTTATTCTTCCTCCTCCTCTTCTTCTTCTACTTCTTCCTCTTCCTCCTCTTCTTCCTTCTCCTCCTCCTCTTCTCCTTCTTCTTCCTTCTCCTCCTCCCCCTCTTCTTCTTCCTCCTCTCCCTCCTTTTCTTCTTCTTCCTCCCCTTCCTCTTCACCTTCTTCTTCCTTCTCCTCTTCTTCTTCCTTCTTCTCCTTCCCTTCTTTCTTCCTTCTTCTTTCCCATCTTCCTCCAGCTCTTCTTCCTCCTCCTCCTTTTCTTCTTTTTCCTCCCCTTCCTCTTCCTCCTCCTCCTCTTCTTCTTGTATACATTCTTTCCGTCTCGCTGTCTTCTCCTCCTCCTCCTTTTCATCGTCATAATTACTGGTATATATGTATATATCATCATTATCGTCATCAGTAATCATCACCGCTCTGCCTCCAGTCCTGGTGCAGTCGTCTTTGAAACAAACCGTACTTGACTGCCCTTCTCAGTAGGTTTTATGTCACGTGGACTCCCCAGTTCAGTGTCTCTCAACACACAACTGTTTCGTTCTCGCCTTCACATCTTTCAATTATTGAACGAATGTGCTTCTTGAACTTTTTGCTGTGTGTGTGTGTGTGTGTGTGTGTGTGTGCTCTCCTGTGTGTTCGTGTGCCGTGCGTCCACATGTCTGAGTACGGTAATGCATGTAGTAGGCCGATAGGCCGAGGGGGGCTTGGGGGGTGGGGGGCAGAGGGAGCGGGGGGCAGCATTACTATGGGCAGGGGGAGGAGACCTACTCCAAAATACTCGACAAAAACAAAACAAAAAACAACACAACAACAAGAAACCCAAAACAAACAAAAAACACCCCCCCCCCCCCCAAAAAAAAAAGAAAACAAAAACAAAAACAAAAAAAAACAACAAAAAAAAAACAACAACAACACACCCCTAACCCCCCAACCCCCCAAAACACACACACACACACACACACACACAAAAGAAAGAAAGAAAAAAAGTGTGGTGGGATGGCGGGTGGGGCGTGGGGGTGGGGGCCGACTCGCTGTGTTCTTCCATCTCTGTCATCATTCAGCTGACTGACACACTACAGACACACACACACTCCCTATGAAGCCCTTATCTGCCATCTTACCAGATAACGAAACAGGCACCAGTGTTGTTCTTTGTATTTTTAAATATTTTTTTTGTTTGTTTTTATCCCTCACCCCACAACCCCCTGCTTTCGACCTTACTACATACAACGTGTCCGGAGCGATTAAAAGCCCAGTGTCTCGATCTCGGTTTCTGTCTTTTTACTGGCACCACGCAGACAGACGACACCGCTACATTATTGTTTGGGGCATCCGGGTTTATCATGGCTGACTGAGCGAATGAATAATTATAACCCAGTTCTGCGCACGGTGAATCATTTATAAGTGCAACGCTGAAATGGAAACGCTTGTTGTGTTGCTTGTGATTGCGCTTCCTTAGTTACGGCGCTTTTTTTTTTTTTTTTTTTGTTTTGGTGCTGTTGTAAGTGTAACACTGAAATGGAAACACTTTTTACTGACTTGTGATTGCACTTTCCGAGTTAGTTACGGTATTTTTTTGGTTTTTGTTTGTTTGTTTCTTTTTTGTTGTTGTTGCTGCACACATCTGTTTATCTGTTTCTTTTCTTTTCTTTTTACAAAATATTTTATTTTATTTCATTTTTATTATTTTAAAGTGTGTGGGCGGGGGGTGGGGTGTGTGTGTGTGTGTGTGTGTGTGTGTGTGTGTGTGTGGTTATCAAATTTGTTTGTTTATCTATACATTTCATTTACCTGTTTCCAGCTACTTTTGAGGTAGTTTTTTGATTTGTCTTTTTGTACATTTTTTTCTTACATTTTACTTCACTTGTGTGCAACCTGACTTTTTCTTATCTTACTTTCATATTATTATTATTTTCAGTAAAACCTGTACATACAGAAAGAGACATACATAGAGACAGACAGACAGACCCCCCTCCCCCACTAACTGACCAAGTGACTTGTATTTTTCAGACTTTGAACTGAACAACGTATTTTACCTACGCTAATGGACGACAACTCCATCAAACAGCCCACCA
>NC_134877.1:25222732-25235232 GCF_041734735.1 Babylonia areolata | reverse complement strand
AAAAACAAAACAAACAAAGAAACAATCAAAAAACAACAACAAAAAACAAAACCGAGCCGTGTTCATCCGTGTCAAATATAATATTCACTGCTGATGACATTTAAATTGGTCATTGTCACCGTCATGGCCTCTCTCTCTCTCCCTCCCTCTCTGTCTCTCGATCTCTGTCTCTGTCTCTCCCCTTAGAGATGAACTGATTCCTAACAAATTCTATCGTCAACCGTCATTATTCAGATTTACTCATCTAATGTCGAACACGAATGAATGAATACCTGACTAAAAGACAAGAAATATTTGTGTAAAAAACACTAGACTTACGAGAAAGCTGTATTGACAACATGAAACGAATATGATAGTATCTGAAATTTTGTGCATTTTCTCACTCCATTGTAATGGGCCAGAGGCCTCCACAATTAAACCATTCTGAGTTCGCGCTCTCTGTACACACACACACACACACATATATATAGTCATATACAATGGCTAAACTGTCAGACCAGAGAGAGAGAGAGAGAGAGAGCGCAACAGTAAACAATTTTAGGACTCAGTCGTCTTTTGATCCCCTCTACTGTGTTGCACGCACTAGAACGGAACACGCTGCTGTTATCCAAGAGATGGAATCAACTGTGCATTTTTCGTTTCACACAGTTTGGCCATTAGGAAAGGTTTCGGATGTAGCATGGTACTTGTCTCGTGTTAACAATCCATGACTTGGGCCAACAGGGTCGGGTTCTGCTTTAAGCAACACGATATGATATCCTCCCCCCCCCCCCCCCAACTCGTTTACAGGTGTGTGGCCTAGAAGAGGAGCAACACGCGCGCATAGTTTTCCCAGTTTCCGTGTCTGATTCAGTGCTTGTTACGTGCACAAAACAGCGTTGGCGTTTTACAGGGAGCGAGCGAATAATCGGCCACCTTATCCATTATGACTGGGCTGGCTCTTGCTAACCTCGTCTTCCGCAGTCATCTCAATTTGTTTTACGTCATGAACTGTGAGGGTTTTTTTTCCTCCCCTCCCCCTCCCAACCCCTCACTGCACTCCTCCCCGTCTACCTCCCATGTTTCCAAGCTTGGACCAGGGGTTGACTCACGTGAAAGTATGCAGGTGCGGCCGTTTGCCAGAGCTCCTTGTCGAGCATGAGTTGGTTCTTGCCTTTGATGGGGGAACGATGGGGGACGTTTATCAAACTAGCTATTCTGATTCCATGACGGAAAGAAACAAAAAGAAAGAAAGAAAGAAAGAAAGAAAGAAAAACCCAACAACCCCAAAACAACAACAACAAAAAATAAATAACTAGGGGTTTGAAGGGAGTCTTTGTTTGTTTGTCCGTCTGTCTGGTGGTGTTTGTTTGTCTGTCCTTCTCTCACTTTGTCGGGCTGGTGTTATCTGTTTGTCCGCTTCCCCCCCCCCCCTCTCTCTCTCTCACGCGTTCATTCAGAGTTCCCGAGCAGAGGGAAATGTACACGAGGCCCAAAGACATTGACCATCAAACAATACATAAGTATGTGCATTGCAAGAAGCGTTCAGTTTGACGACAGATTGGTGACGTCATTTAAGGTCAGGTTGTTCTGGGATTGCTTGCTTGCTTGTTTGTTGTTGTTCTCGTTGTTTTTGCTGTTGTTGTTGTTGTTCTTATTGTGCGGTTGTTGATGATGATGATGATGATGATGATGATGTTATTGTTGTTGTTGTTGTTGCTGTTCTTATTGTTGTTGTTGCTGCTGCTGCTGCTGATGTTGTTGTTGTTGTGTTCTTCTTCTTCTTCTACTTGTTCTTGTTATTCTTGTTCTTATTGTTGTTGTTGTTGATGTTGTTGTTGTTGTTGCTGCTGTTGTTGTTGTTCTTCTTCTTCTTGCTCTTGTTATTGATGTTGCTGCTGTTGTTGTTGTTCTTATTCTTGTTCTGCTTGTTGTTGTTGTTTGAGGGCTGGATGTAAAAAAGCAGGTATGCTTACTCCACTACCCTCGTGAAATAAAAATTCGTCTCGTTTCGTTTCATTGTTGTTATTGTTGTTGATCTTCCTCATTTTCTTCGTCTTTCCCGTACTCTCAAGACCGTTGGGGACACCACTGATGACCTGGCCACCAGTTCTCTCCATCTCTCCCTGTTCCTCGTCTCTCTCTCTCTCTTTGCCATTATTTAAGCAAAGAATGAAAGATATATTTATGCAGGAGTGGGACGAGTCAGTAATGTCTAAAGATATATATCATAACTACAGACTGTTTAAAACTGGTTTTCAGTGTGAGCAATATTTTGACTTTGTCGATAAAAAGTGTTTTAGGGACTGTTTGGTAAAATTACGGCTTGGTTTGCTCCCAATAAATGGATCTTTTTTTTTAATTTTTTTTAGAAGAACATTCAAATGTAATTCAAATTACGCATGTAAATGTTGTAATGTGATCAAAGATGAAAACCATTTTATAAACAATTGTGTCCTTTACAATAACCTGCGGCAAAAACATCTGAACTCTGAAGGTCAATCGTATGTTCACTTGCTGAAGAATGGTTCTGTTTACAGTATTCGTAAACTCTGCATTTATATATTTAATGCCCTGAAGATACGAAAGGAATTCCTGACAACAATGATGAAAGTTAGAATTAATTTACTATGCACAAGAAGCACTTTTGTTCTACAGGTTTAAGTTAGTACGTATTAATTTACATTTTATTGTGGCTGAGTGATCACCATATTGTGTACTTTTGACCTCTTTCTATGGGCCGGAGGCCTGGAGGTTAAAGTTTTGTTCTTGTTCTTGTTCTTATTTTCTCTCTCTCTCTCTCTCTCTCTCTCTCTCTCTCTCTCTCTCTCTCAGGGTGTCCGTCGCTCAGTCTCAAACCTGTCCATTGTGGGATGTTGTCCTCCCACACACATTCTTCTTTTCTGCCTCTCCTTCTCCTTTCGTGCGCTGTGCATAGCAGGATTATTTTGACAAGTCCTGCTAGTGGCGTGACCTGCCCGTTCCACTTCATATTTTTGCTTGGGTCTTGGCTCGGTGGAGGACGGGAGCAATAGCCGAGTGGTTAAAGCGTTGGACTTTCAATCTGAGGGCCCCGAGTTCCAGTCTCGGTAACGGCGCTTGGTGGGTAAAGGGTGGAGATTCAGATTCAAACAACCAGCCACCACACTAGAAAAAACCAACACAAAAACCAACCAACCAACCAACCAAACAAAAAAAAACCCAACAAAAACCAACAAAAACAACCCCCAAAACAACATAACCTTTCACGACAAAAACCCCCAACCACAAAATACCAAGACTCTTTAATAAAACACAAAGATTCCACACGCAAGCAAAACCAGGCAATCTAAACCCCCCCACCCCACACCCACCAACCCCACCCCTCCCCCTTCCTCCCCCTTCCCTCCTCTTACATCCTTCCATACCCCCCCCCCCTCGCTTCTCCCCCCCCCCCAACAACCCGACCCCACCCCTCCCCCCCACACACACTACACTTGGATGGAATACCTACCGTGTAGACTGGCACGTTCTCGTAACAAACACGCCACCCCCATCTCTGATTGTGCGCGCTTTTTCGACAAGCTTCGCTGAAGCCCTGAGTGTCGTTGGCGCTCATCCGTTTCGGCCGGCCTGATTACGGCTCCATTGACTGTGGCAGACAGGGAGACTGGTCGGATAGAGCGAGACCTGGAGGGGCGGGGGTGGAGGGGGCTAGGGGGTGGGGTGGGAGGGTGGAGGTGAAGGGATGCTACTGCACAACTTACAGTTTTTTTTAGTTTTTTTTTTCTTCTCAGCTTCTGGGACTGGGACTAAAGGATGGAGGGAGCAGAGTTTGAGTTGAGGAGTCTAACCGGTGTTGCTGGCTTGGAAGTGCCCTCCCCCACTCCCAAACACTCCCCCCTCCACCCATCTGTCTCTTTTTCTGTCTCTCTCTCTCGGTTTGTTTTTTTTGATTGACAGTGAGTCTCAGTGTTGAACCCTATGTATGCCGAAGCTTGTTAGTTGCAGTAATGGGTTCTGGAATAATAATTATAAATTCACACCGTTCAGTTGTGTTTGAATTTGTCACCAATCCGCGCCTTTTTTTCCCCCTTCTGCGAGCTATGTATCTGTTTATTTGTTTATTAATGTTTTAGATAAAAAGCAAGCAAACAAGCAAGCAAGCGAGCAAGCAAGCAAGCAAGCAAACAAACAAGCAAAAACACACTCTAAAACTCAGGAATCTGACGATCCGTGCGGCAGAATCCCAGTTTCATATTGTATCGCACTGCAATGTATTGCATCGTATTGCATTGTATGGTATTGTATTGTATCATTGTATTGCATTGCATTGGACTGTATTGTATTGCATTATATCACACTGCATTGTTTTGTATTGCGTTGCGTTGCGTTGCATTGTATTGTATTATATTTATTGTAATGTCACAACGGATTTCTCTGTGTGAAAATTCGGGGCTGCTCCCTCATGGGAGAGCACACCGCCACAGTGCAGAACCACCCATAAATATATTTTTCTTTTTCTTTCTTCTTTTTTTTTTTTTTGTCTGTTCGGTCAATATTATTCTTCTGATTAAAATACAGCACCGGGTAGTTCTGAAGATGACAAGATTTTGGAATGGTCCCTCCCAGACACATTTCTGGCTTGTTACCTCAAATATGTATGTGTACAGAAGTCAGTGATGAAGACACGGCATCAGTGGTAGCGATGGTGAAGCGCTGGACTGAAATGGACTTGCATGACGCTGCTTTCAGGGTTCACCGAAACAAAAATCTATTATTTTTCTTTCATGGGCGAAGGACATTTATGGAAATCGTTGAACCGATACTCTATTAAACACAGACAGACAGACACACAGACAGACACAGACACACATACACAAACAGACAGACAGACTGACTGACACACACATACACACACACAAAAACCGCCCTTACAGACACATTTTGTTCACATTTCGCCGCTCCTACCCCCTTAACTTTTATTTGTGGATTCTAAGGTGTGAACAGAACGAATTTTTTTTTATTATGTAAAGGCTTTCATTTTGATTTCCTTTCTTTCATTAATCAAATTACCTTTTAAACATCCATCTGTTTATATAAACGTATTGAACTTCATGTTTCCAGGGGATATACATTGTATTTTAAGGTACTGTATTCCCCATCTTTCGTGATGTCCCTCCGTGGACACTGATGGACTTCTTGAAAGAAGTGACATTTTTAATCAGATTTGAAGGTTTTAAACTATGGAAGTTTTTTTTTTAAACTTTGAGTGGAAAGCTTAAAGCGGTGACTTGTTTTTTATTGTAATTTTTTTTTTTACTCGTGACTTGTAGGTATTAACGTGGCGATAGCCTCGAGATGGCCTTAGTGGTCGGCGAGGCTCTGAGCACCATAATTTGATTTGATTTGATTTGATTTCCCAAGCTATCAACAAATATAAACTCTATTTCAGTCATCGCATTTTATCTCCACGTTGTCTTTCATTCGTTCATTCATTCATATAGTTTTTTTTTTATAATCTATTTATTCATTTATCGTGATACTTAGGTTCTGGACTACTTGACAAGGCTGAACTCTCATAATGATTTGTCTCGTGCGTCAACCAGGCAGAGAGATACAGACATCTGAACCGTATTTAAAGAATACAGCAAATACACAACACAGGAAAGCACTGACCATGTTACGAATCAGCGCCCATGACTTACAAATCGAACAGGGAAGATATAAAACTACACCGAAAGAACAAAGACTGTGTGATACTTGTAGCAGTTTAGAAGATGAGATTCACCTTTTAGACAATTGTATAAAGTACAATACTTACAGACACAGATTCCTAATCGATATATGTCGTCCAAATGCAAAGCCTAGTGAATTGATCCTTCTAACAGAAATACAACCAAGGCTGGCGAAATTTGTCCATGAAAGTTTCTCTTCTTAATATGCTCATGTTTATGTTTCATTGTGTCTTATAAACTTTAAGGTTTTATGACAATAAAAAGTATCCTATTCTATTCTATTCCTGCTGGAGCCAGTTGCATTGCTCGGACGGAAGAGCCTAGTATGGTCGTAACCCGCTACTGACTGTGTGTAGTATGGAAACTGACCAATGGCATAGTTCGGTTAACGTAGGCATTTAGTCACGTGTAACTGTCAAAATGTTTGAAACAAGCAATGTGCAACTGGCACCTGTGCAGCGTTGGTCAGGAAATTTCAGCAACATAACATACTCTCAAAGACGCGTCTTGGAAGCGGACTGATGACCGTCAGTTGTGCATGTTATCCCAGTCTTCCTATTTGAGTACAATAAATAGCATGCTTAAAACTCTGGGTAGGAGCCGACCACGACCACGGACCGAACCCTCCCCCCCACCCCCCGAAAAACAACAACCCCAAAACAAAAACTAACAAACCTCCCCCCCCCAAAAAAAAAAAAAAAAAAAAAGAAAAAGAAAAAAAAAAGAAAAAAAAGGAAAAAAGCACACACACACACACACACACACACACACACACACACACACACACACACACACACACACACACACACACACACACACACACACACACACACACTCACGCACTACGCACACACAAACTCTGATGGTGCTCGAACCCACGACCTTCACTCTATCCAACCCAGTCATGTCGTCAAATCCGCGGGTCGCTGTTAACCACTTCGCCACGTTATACGGCAGGATGGTGCAGGCCACCGCCAGGTTTTTTTTATTTTAAAATTTTTTTTATCCATAGAGATCAGACTTGAAGGGGGAGGGGTGGGAGGACTCAAGGCGTGGTGCTAGACCCTGTGCTACAACAACTCATCTATGGACGACGCTGCTGCGGGGGGGATAAAAGCCCTGCGCTGTCCTTATGGGCAATTAGTTTTCCATCCACGATAATCTTTTTGGAGGCTGGACCGCTGCACCTGCCTACCATCGATTTACAAGTGCTTCTGGAGGGTGTGGTGTGGTGTGTGTGTGGGTGTTGGGTGGAGGGGGGTAGGGGTAGGGGGGGGGGGTTAGAGGTGATAAGGGGATGGATGGGGGTGCGGGTGGGGGTAGGGGGTAGGGGGTGGGGGCTGGGCTGAGAGGAAGAGAGAAGTTAGAAGAGAAATGTTGTCAGTATCTGGAAGGGACCTCCTTTGCCGTTAAAATATTTTTTTTTTTGTTTTTTGTTTTTGGATGTATATATACCTCCCGTGAAACAGCCGTCCAGATACTAGCAAGTTTAAAGTGGTTACCCCGCTACCTTCACCTCCACCACACAGTTTGAGTTTTGAATTCATGGTGTGTGTGTGTGTGTGTGTGTGTGTGTGTGTGTGTGTGTGTGTGTGTGTGTGTGTGTGTGTGTGTGTGTGTGTGTGTGTGTGTGTGTTTTCCGAGGTATATTTGGTGAATTTTTTTTTTTAGTCCTTTTAATTTTTTTTTGAAGCCTGTATTTTGCCTCTCTCCTTCCTCCCCACCCCAACCCCCCTCCACGTCCCTTCGCCCTGTCATTGTAATTCGTGTGGACAACTCTGAGTGACACAACTATGGCAGTTATTCAGTATTTGAAATTTGGAGATAAGAATGGTATGCAAATCGACTGAATGGCTAATGCATGTCTATATTTGTACGATACAGAATTTAAATGTGTGCCACCACACCAAGCATATCCTTTTAAGGACAATAAATTATCTTGTGATCTTGTGTGATCTTGTGAAAGTGACTGTTGAAATTTCCTTTCCAGTCCCTCCCTTTCTCCCTCCCTCCCTCTCACCCACCCCTCTTGTCAAAATGGTTGTGAATGCCTATGACAATAGATATAATGTGATGTCAATGGTATGTCATATCATCTCCCTGTCTGTGTCTGTTCTGTCTGCCTGCCTGTTTGTCTGTCTGTTTCGCTACGTCTCTGTCTCTTTCCATCTCTTTCTGTCTGTCTGCCTCTCTTGTTTTGTCTTTCAGTTACACTTATATCTATGCGCAGGAGCGTACATGATAGTCACTCAGTGTCCGACTATGACCATCAGAACAGCTCTCGCCTTTTTCTCCCACGTCTGACTGGGAAAATTAAAACTGAGCGTCTAGTTCATTCGGATGAGACGATAAACCAAGGTCTCGTGTGCAGCAGCACGAAATTGGCGCGCTGAAAAAGAACCCATGGCAACGAGAGTGTTGTCTGTCCACTGGTAAAGTTATGTAGAAGAAATCCACTCTGATGCACACACACACACACACACACACACACACACACACACACACACACACACACACACACACACACACACACACACACACATATATATATATATATATATATGCATGTACTCAAGGCCTGGCTAAGCACGTTGGATTATGCTGCTGGTCAAGCATGTGCCCAGCAAGATGGTGTAGCGTATGTGAAACTGTTTAATCTGGAATCCCAGGAAATGAGAGCAAAGGGCCAGATTAGTGCCGTTTTCGGAATGATGAACCACTACTGGCCTGCTAAAGCGGCCAGCGTGAACGGAAGAGTGTTGTTAATTATACAAACAAACAAATAAACAACAGTCTGTGATTCTTCATGTGCTGCTTTGTCATGTTTAAAAAAAAATTGTTTATTTTATTTGTTTACAATTTGTATTTGTATTTCTTTCTATCACAACAGATTTCTCTGTGTGAAATTCGGGCTGCTCTCCCCAGGGAGAGCGCGTCGCTACACTACAGCGCCACCCATTTTTTTTTCCCTTCGTGCAGTTTTATTTGTTTTTCCTATTGAAGTGGATTTTTCTACAGAATTTTGCCAGGAACAACCCCTTTGTTGCCGTGGGTTCTTTTACGTGCGCTAAATGCATGCTGCAGACGGGACCTCGGTTTATCGTCCAGACCACCACTCAAGGTCTAGTGGAGGGGGAGAAAATATCAGCGGCTGAGCCATGATTCGAACCAGCGCGCTAAGATTCTTTCGCTTCCTAGGCGGACGCGTTACCTTTAGGCCATCTCCCCACAAGGCAGCTGAGGCAGTAAGTAGCGAAATTTTATAAACCAAAGCAAAACACAAACAGAACAAACCTGAATGAATGACTGTACGACTGAACGAACGAACGAACGAACGAACGAACGCAAGAACGATCCGACCCCCGATTCCCCCCCACGCGCCTCCCCCCCCCAATAAAAAAGACCTAAAACAAGACAAAACACATATCTTAATGATAGCTAAATTCTTTATATACAAATGTAGAATCAATAAAGTAAATCCAACAATACAAATTTTTCATAAAAGATCTTAAAAAGGCATATGAAATTGACAAGTATGTTTTTAGAATATCCATGGAATATAACAAATTTGTGCAGAAATGGGCACCATACATACATATATATGTATGTATATATATATATATATATATATATATATATATATGTATATATATATCGTACAAGATTGAGATTTGTATTATGTATAATTAAACCTATATTACTTTGATATGAATTGGACTTAGCAGTACCAGTGGAATCAATGTGTGAACAGATATAGTATACTGTCATTACTACAATTTCATTGTAATTCGTGTGTTATAATATCACACAGATCAATGTTTGAATTGATATTTGCTGTTCTGCCGATGTGATGCTTGATGTGGAATGGTTGAACGCTATATTGTTGTGCCTGTGAAATATTTATTTGGTATGTAAACCTTTGTCTGAATAAAAATGTTTGAAAAAACAACAAAACAAAACAAGACAGAAAAACAACACAAAACAACAACAACAACAACCCCCCCGCCCCCCGGCCCCCGAAAACAACCGGAAACAAACAAGACGAAATTTTACACACGCCAATCAAAACTCAAAAGGGATGAGAAGTTGTTTATCCCTCGTAACATCATCGCGTTATCGTTGTTAAAGTACTATGATTACTACTGCTATAACTATCACCGTCTGTCTTATGGCCACAACAATAAATCAGTCCATTTATAGGTCATCGTGTTGCCTTTTATCGAAGCTGAATATCCGCTGAGTAACCAAACACACAAGCACCAGTTGGAACTGCGTGTAAACGGGGGTTATTCCTCTGGGGGTGAGTTGGATGACAGCTAAAATGTTATGTGGTCAGATAACTTGCTCGTGGTATTTTCATTTAACTGGTTTTATTTACTGATTTTCTTTTATTCCCTAATATATATTTTTTTCGAACATAATTGTGTGTGTGTGTGTGTGTGTGTGTGTGTGTGTGTGTGTGTGTGTGTGTGTGTGTGTGTGTGTGTGTGTGTGTGTGTGTGTGTGTGTGCGCATATACCCAGGCAACCGTTTCCTCTTCAGAAAGTTATTTTCTTGCAAGTATTTTTTTTCTTTTCTTTTTCTTTTTTCGCGTGCAAGCGCGTCCGCTGCAGCCTGAATTAATTCGACCTTTTCCTCTTTGAATTCAATCGACCATGACAAATGTAACCGACTAAAAAAAAAATCGTTTAAACCACGAAGAAAACGTTCTAAAAGAAAACTCTTGATGGATAGCTCAAAAGGAATGAGGGAAGGAAGGAAGGAAGGAAGGGAGGAAGGGAGGGCAGCCACCACGTACTGTCAGCCGACTAATGCCCACACTGAGAGAGTTGCTAATCCTGACCCGGGTCCAGGCCAGCGCCCTCTGACGGCCCCGCGTGGCCAAGGAGGGCCAATATGGCGGGTGTCCTGCTGTGAAGATCACAGTAGGTGGTCCATGACACAAGGCAAACGGCAACCAAAGCCAGCCCAGCGGATTGCCGCAATCTCCCCGGGAAAGGCCTCCTCGCCACAGCCCGTTCCAAATGAGACTATCTGAAGGAGCCTTCGCCTGGATAAACTCCGTCTCTTTGAAGACCCCGGGGGTTGGGGGAGGGGTGAGGGGGGGTGGGGGTGGGGGGGGGGGGTGGCGGAGGCAAAAGCATAAGCCCCCGCGACATGCGAATTGGCTTTAAGCGCGGGGGTCTCCCACTGTAAATCAGGGGGAAAACGCCGATAAGGATGATCTCTGGCTGATAACACGCTAAGTATTTCTGGAAGCAACGTGAACGAAGCCTGGCGACAGAGACGTTTTTTTTTTTTTTTTTTTTTTTTTTTCCCTTTAAGCAAAGAAGACTGGCAAGACTGAACAAAACGTTGCGGAAAAGGGAAGAGATGACTTTGAGGAGTCCAGGGCAGGAAGCACGTATTGGGGAAGGGTGAGGGGGGAAGGGAGGGAGGAAGGAAGGAAGGAAGAAAGGAAGGAAAGAGTGGGAGGGGTAGAGGGATGGAAGGGGGGGAGGGGGGGGTGTTCAGGGGGCTGGGGATGGGAGACAACGGGTTGCTGGTAAACGAAGCCTTAAAACGTTGTCGTCAGACTGACTGGATCTGGATCAGGCTCCGTTCATGTTATTTTCCTGATTTTTAAAGATTTTTTAAGATTTTTTTTTTTAACATTTCTCCCACCAAGTTAAGGTTGCCGAATACAGAAAATTAATACGAAAAGCGCGGTTCCTTGTTCAGGTGACTTTACAAGAACGCTATTCAAGCAGGTCGCTTCTCCGGGGCCGGGGCCGAACAACAATTCCCCCGACTGAGCACACTGACAAGCGCGTGCTGGACCAATTAGCAGAGGAAACGGCCGGAGCGATTGAGAGCCGAGTCTTACCAGAAAGCACCGCGTAACATTGTTGGACAAAATATTGACGCGCGGGCCAGACAAGGTGATTAGCAGGAACCCTGATCCGGTTTCTGGGGGAAGGGAGGCTGCGCGCATGCCCGAGTGATCAATTTATACGTTTAATTAAGGGGCATAACTAAGGATGATACAATAAAGATGGCGGGCAGTTAGGGTAATGATTCCCACGTGAGGACAGACCTCTTTTGGGCGGTAGGGGCTGTGCGTTTCTTCCTTCCCCGTGTAGTCGTTTGCTTCCAGAGTTTTCTGTTCCCGCCAGTGCCAGACAATAATTAAACCGTTGGTCTATATCTTCATCCATGGCCTTCAGTGGAATTGTAAACTGAAAAGGGCAGGATAATGATTGAACCGTTGGTCTATATCTGTCTCCATGGCTTTCAGTAGAATTGTAAACTGAAAAGGGCAGGATAATTATTGAACCGTTGGTCTATATCTGTCTCCATGGCTTTCAGTAGAATTTTAAACTGAAAAGGGCAGGATAATGATTGAACCGTTGGTCTATATCTTCATCCACGGCCTTCAGTGGAATTGTAAACTGAAAAGGACATGGAGTATTAACTTTTTCAAAAGATGGCTGAAGAAATAAGTGAACGCATTCTAAAGAACTCAAGTGAAAAAGAAATTCGAAAACGCTGTTGTTTGAGGGACGTGGTGGCGGTCTCCACTCTGGGAGGGACGCTCACTCAGTCTGGCTCCGCGACTAAGCCATTATTGTCGTTAGTAGGAGGCTTAGTTGGTGGTGTCCAAAGTATGTTGAATCAGAACAGGCACCACTGAACACCACCGAAGTGACTCAGCAGCAGTGCAGGGTCTCCTCTGGTGTGTGGCCTCCTGGCGACCTAACATCGGTCAGTGGTTCCCTGCGGACTGCCGATGACGCTGGAACTGTGACGGACGAGCCCGGATGT
>NC_134877.1:25215232-25217732 GCF_041734735.1 Babylonia areolata | reverse complement strand
TGGCATATCTGACATAAAAACACATAAATTACGCTTTTCTTCTGACTATGGGGTAGATTTATCGTGTCCTTTGTGTAAATGCCGATTGGAAGATGAAACGCATTTTCTGTCGATGTGCACAGCAACCGATGATTTAAGACAGAAATATTTTACAAAAGAAAACGTGAAGAAACTTAAAATACATCCCATGGCGTTTTTGTGTGATGTGCAACATTCAAACAGCTTAGCAAAATTTATTTACCATAGCTTAAGACTGCGAAGGGACTCAGCGTAAATGATCTCACATACAAAGCTTCCTTTCGAAAACCAATTCTTAGCATGCAAAATGCCATTCGATTTATGTTGCCACTGTTTAATTGATTCGTTGGTGGAAATGTATGTTAATCGATTGTGAAGATAGTTAAATTGACAAATGTTATTTGAATATTCTCTCTCTCTCTCTCTCTCTCTCTCTCTCTCTCTCTCTCTCTCCCTCCCTCTCTGTGACTACGTAATCGGGTCGATGGCCTCGGGTTACTTAGATATCAACCTCAGCAGTAGTCTACGATGATTGTGCGTATACATACCGTTAGATATTGTTTTGTCTTCCTTATGAAAAGCAATAGAATGTTGTGAAAAGTGTAGGAGGGAGGGAACGTTCGAAGGGGTGGGAGAGGGGGGGAGCGTGTTTTCCACGGTGATATGAGCATGTTGCTTAAGTCATTAAACCATTTGAATCTCTCTCTCTCTCTCTCTCTCTCTCTCTCTCTCTCTCTCACACGTTTGAACAGAAGCCGCATATTACAGGTGGATGGGGCTGATGACCAAATCTTCAGGTAGATGATTGTTGATTGCACAATTCTAGTTACCATACTGGATTTGTTCGAGAGACAGACCATTGACTGCTTTGGGGAAAAAGCTATTGGCGAAGCGATTGGTTTTCGTCCTTATACTTCTGTTCCGTCAACCAGAGGGGAGCATCTCGAAAATCCCAAAAGCTGGAAAGGCACTTTTCACAGATTTTCTTCACTCCACCCGGGTGTGAATGGGTACCTACCTGCCCACAGAGTTTGGGGAAGGTTAAAACGACGGAAGGAGAGAAGGTTCGAGATTCGACTCCGCCTTCCCATGTTGGATACCTAAACAGTAATAAATGCGTTCCCTGTGTGTCGTATTCAAAGGAGAGAGAGAGAGAGAGAGAGAGAGAGAGAGAGAGAGAGAGAGAGAGAGAGAGGAAGAAGAAGAAGAAGAAATTAAAATTAAAAAAAATCCCAATTTCTCTGTTTTTTCCTTAAAAGACAAACTTGTGCAAGAATGGGAAAATGATAGTTGTGAAAGTTCTTAAGTAAACAATCGCAAGAGTGCTGCAGCGACAGTTGACTTGCAAGGGTATCTCTATTCCATAACACATTTTAGAAGAGAGACAGAGAAAAGAAACGTGAAAAGAAAGTGAAAAATAATCAAATAAGTAAAAGTGAAAAATAATTAAATAAGTAAAAGAGAACAATAATTAAATAAGTACACAAACAAACACCCGGACAGAAAAAGAAAACGACCATTTCTAATAAGTATTTAAATTTGAATAATTGTCCAACATGGAACATACACACACAAAAATCCCACTGAACAACAACCCCCCCCCCCCACCCGCCCCAAAAAACAAAACAAAACAAACAAACAAAAACACCCCCCAAAAAACCCAAACAAACAACAAAAGCACGTATTAAATAAATCTGACATACGTTCCACTCCGGTGTCAGCTGACACCAATCACGGTAAAAGCAAAGAACAACAACTCCCAAATAATCAGGCAGGGACCGCATTCGTGCCAAGAATTACGACTCTCAAAGACTCACTCACATGAACGACGGAGGCAAAATCAGGACATTTTGAAACGAAACAATACAACAACAACAACAACAACAACGAAAAAAAAAAAAGTCTTGAAATCAGGAAGTGAAAACATACTGGCCACTGCCTGTGGGAGCCAGCTAGACTAATTGTCTGGAATTACCTCTTGCTTTGAGCTACGAGAAAACCATGTGTTGTGGTGTTTGCATTTCATCTATTCTTTCTTATTTTTTTCTTTTCTTTTTTTTTGTGTGTGCTCAATACAGAATTCATGAATTATTAAAGGGAGGAAGAATGAGGGACGAGGGGGGCGGGGGGGGGGGGGGGGCGGGGGGGGGGGGGGTGGGGGGGGGGGAAGGGATTAGAGGGTGGAGATCAGTTGCCGACAGACACCCACACTTTTTTTTTTTTTTTTTTTTTTAAACGTCTAAACAAGTATATAATGAACTATATTGGAGCAGCTTGTAAATTGTTACCGTTTCGTAAACTCTCCATCACGCTATTAACCTTCGTTTAAAACTTCCTATATCACACACACACACACACACACACACACACACACACACACACACAACCTACCACCCCCAACCACCACCACCACCACCCAACACCCCACCAAAGAAAGAAGAAGGAAAGAAAGAAAAAAAAAATTCAAGTGAAATTGCTGTGA
>NC_134877.1:25165232-25207732 GCF_041734735.1 Babylonia areolata | reverse complement strand
GTACACACATCTTCTTTTTCTCAATCTTGACCCCCCACCCCCACCCAGACCCCCTCCCCCTCTCCCACCTCCTCTGTCACCCAGAGTCACGAGCAAGGGGCATATTCATGAAGCGCTAAACTACAGGCGCCAGACCACACATTTTGTTTTGTGTGTGAACGTGAGTCACATTGGTGCTCAGTGAAATGGAAGGGCGGACAATCCAGTGTCTCCATGAAAACGAGGAACGAAATCACCAGGGTCTGATGGTTGTGCTTCTGGGATAGCTGGCGAACTATTCAACGTCGACCATAGCCGTGACGGCATTCTGACGCCTGCTTTTTAAGTAAACGAATAATAATAATAAAAAAAAAAGTAAGAAAGAAACTCACATTGTTCGCAAGACTGTTGAAGTTGAGTAGAAGCAGACACCAGAGCTATAGCTTGTGAGGGAAACGATAGAAATTAGCTTGTAACTTTTCACCTCCGGGGTAGAAAATTAGCCTGTAACTTTCCCTTGTAATAAATAATTCGCCTATAAATTCCTCCCCCTAGTCGAAATTAGCCTGTAAATTCCCACTATCAGTGACCATCAAAGCAATCTCCCCACACATCGAGGCCAGGAACGTTTAATAAAACGCTCTCTTTGCCCGCCACTCACTGCATGCAGAGGATGCGAAGGGCGGTGAGCGCCAGGCAGCCGGCATGGAGCTATTAAGTGATCGATAGTGTCTGGTACTGATGGTCCGTCTGAATGGTCCTGGAGGGGAGGGGGAGGGGCCGGGGTTTGGGGTGGAGGGGGGATAAAGTGTGCTTCGCATGTTGTTAGGAAAGGTTCAAATTATCCTCTGAAAAAAAAAGAAAAGGAAAGAAAAAAAAAATTTTTTTGGGCAGTTGGTGCATCCTAATGTTACCGAACAGTGACAAGCATCAGAAATGTCCATAGCAAGTGAGAGCATTCTTAAAAGTTTGATTTTTGTTTTTGGCAGTTGGTGTATCCTAATGTTGGTGAGCAGGGCATTAGAAATGTCCACATATCACGTGAGAGCATTCTTGTGATAGATTTATGCGAACTGTTTAAAACATTGATGACTATATTTTGTGTTTGGTGTAACCTAATGTTACCGAGCAGGGGAAAGCTCTAGAAATGTCTGTATACCACGTGCGAGTATTTTTGTGATGGTTTTATGCGGCGAAATGTTTAAAAGTTTGATGATTTTGTTTTTTTTGCAGTTGGTGTATCCTAATGTTAGTGAGCATGGCATTAGAAATGTCCACATACCACGTGAGAGCATTCTTGTGATGAATTTATGTGAAATGTTTAAAACATTGATGACTATATTTTGTGTTTGGTGTAACCTGGGGAAAGCATAAGAAATGTCTACATGCCACGTGCGAGTATTTTTGTGGTATTTTTATGCGGCGAAATGTTTAAAAGATTGATGATTTTTTTTTTTGCAGTTGGTGTATCCTAATGTTAGTGAGCATGGCATTAATAATGTCCACATAGCGAAATTTTAAAAAGTTTATTTTATTTGTTCATTCATTTATTTTTTTTTTGCAGTTGGTGCATCCTGATATAAGTGAGCAGGGCATTAGAAATGTCCACATACCACGTGAGAGTGTATCAGTATCAGTAGCTCAAGGAGGCGTCACTGCGTTCGGTCAAATCCATATATGCTACACCACATCTGCCAAGCAGATGCCTGACCAGCAGCGTAACCCAACGTGCTTAGTCAGGCCTTGATGACACATGAGAGCATTCTTGTGATGGCTTTATGCGAAATGTTTAAAAGTTGGATTTTTTTTGGTAGTGCAATTGGTGTATCCTGATGTTACCGAGCAGGATAAAGCATCAGAAATGTCCATATACCACGTGAGAGCATTCTTGTGATGGTTTCAGCTGGCGAAATGTTTAACAGTTTGATGATTTATTTTATTTCATTCTTTTTACCGAGCATGGGGAAGCATCAGGAATGTCCATGTACCACGTGAGACTATTCTTGTGATGGTCTTATGTGACGAAATTTTAAAAACTTTTGATTAAATTCCATCCTGTGTAGAATGTTACTGATTCCTCAAAGAAAAAAAAAGAAAAAAAGAAAAGAAAAAAAAAGTAGGTCTGGCACAATAAAAGACAACAACCATACACTTACTTTGGATGCAGAACAACGCAGACTGTAAGACATTCAGCGATACAAAGATTTAGGTGATGTGTACACTTGAATAATTATACTTTTACGCAATTATTCTACTAAATAATTACAAAAAAAGAAAGAAAGGAAAAGAAAAGTAAAAATAATTCCCTGTTGCCCAAACGACATCCGATGCTGAACAGGTGAATCCACACATCTTTGTACTTATATATATAAGTAAGAAGGGGATGGAGAGAGGGAGAGAGGGAGGGAGGGAGGGAGAGAGGGAGGGAGAGACGTTCCCATCTCCATGTAACTAGAAACTACATCATCAAAGACTGATGGTCGTATTCAGGGGAAACCACCCTCTTTTATCCAGAGCTTTCGAAACTCTAAAGATTCTCAACCCCGATTTCTTTCTTTTTTTTTCTTTTTTTTTTTTGAGAGGGTACGGGGTGGGGTGTGTGTGTGTGTGTGTGTGTGTGTGTGTGGGGGGGGGGGGGGTCGAGGGAGTGTGTGGGTGGTGGGGCGGATACGAAAAGAAATCCTCACTATGTATATTATGGGTTGTTTTGGTTGAGCAGAGACAGACAGACACTTTTTTTCTTCGTGTGTGTGTGTGTATGTGTGTGTGTGTGTGTGTGTGTGCGCGTGAGTGCGTGCGTGCGCGTGTGTGCGTGCGTGCGTGCGTGCGTGAGTGTGCGTGTGCGTGTGTGTGTGTGCGCGTGCGTGCGTGCGCGTGTGTGTGTGTGTGTGCACGCGCGCGCGGGTGTGTGTGCGTGCGTGTGTGTGTGTGTGTGTGTGCGTGCGTGCGTGTGTGTCTGTAAGTGTGTGTGAGAGAGGGAAACGGATGGAAATTAACCCGTAAATTCTCCCCCATTACTCACGATCAAAGCAATCTTTCCGCGCCCGGAGGACCAGCAACGTTTAATAAAACGGTCTTTCTTGCTCGTCACTCAGTGGCTGCAGCAAGTCTGGGGGGATCAGGGGGTGCCGCGGAGCCAGCGGAGAGCCATTAACTGATCGATAGCGTCTGGTACTGATGGCCACAGTGCTGCAGGGAGGGGAGGTGGGGGAGGGGAGAGGTGGGGGAGGGAGGGAGGGAGGGAGGGAGGAGCGTTTTATATTAATAAAGCGCTCTGTCCGCTCATCAGTGACTGTTATAAAAAGCCCACTCGTGTACATACGAGCGAACGTGGGCATTACAGCCCACGAACGAAGAAGAAGAAGAAGAAGAAGAAGAAGAAGAAGAAGAAATAATAATAATACAACTCAGCACAGCACAGTACAACACGCTACGACAGAACAACACAACACAACACGCTACGACACAGCACAGTACGACACAGCAACACGACACAATACAACACACTTCGACACAGCGCAACGCAACACACGCCACATCACAAAAAAAAACCCAACCCCCCAAAAAACAACAACAAAACAACAACAACAAAAAAACAACAAAAAAACACACACCAAAAAAAAAAAAAACCCGACACAACAGGACTCAACACAACAACGCGACACAACACAAACACAAACAGAACACAACACAACACAACACAAACACAACACGGCACAACATGACACACGACATGACACGACGCGACATATTGTACGCAGCACAAGACTTAACTCTCTCCATACGAACGGCGAAAGAGACGACGTTAACAGCGTTTCACCCCAATTACCATCATCAAAATATTGCAAGCAGAAGGCTCTTATACTGAAGAGGTGAATGTTGACAAAGAATACCACAATTCTGACGACGGAAGCTAAAGGTTGGGTCATTCAGACACCCACTGGACATCCGAGGGGTCTGTGTAGAGGAGGAGAGAGGACTGGCCGTACTGAGTGAGTTAAAACAAAAGACAACACAACACGGCACTGCACGGCACGACACGAAACGGCACCACACCACACCACACCACACCACACCTTACCTCATCTCACCACACCATAACACAACAACAATGCAATACAATTGCATCTTCATTTGAACAGACACCAGACTGAGCTTCACACAGCTCAATCCCACGGACAATTTCTTTGCGTTTGTGTGTGTGTGTGTGTGTGTGTGCGTGCGTGCGTGCGTGCGTGCGTGCGTGCGTGCGTGCGTGCGTGCGTGCGTGCGCGCGCGCGCGTGTTTGTGTGGGTGGGTGGGTGTTATCTCTTTACCGAAATGCATAGATCCCACTGACGCCACCAGCAGCAGAGTCTGACTGAAGAAAGTAGTAGTGGCCAAAACACACCCTCTCCCCCCCCCCCCCCATTTCCCCAGTCCCTCCAACCCCCTGTTCCATCTTCACCCTCTCCTATCCCCTGACTCCCCCACCCCCACCCCCACCCCGTTCCGAACCCGCCTCCACCGCCACTGAAACCAGAGCTTAACCCTTTCACCGCCAAGCTCGCATTTATGCACAGGCGTGGTAGAGGACCCATGTCACTGAAAGGTGACCATTCATTGGTCTGTTATCCATGAACCTACTGCTCTTAATGTTCGGTGGTAGGATAGGCCATATTTTCTATACATCGCAGGGGGAATCCCCAGCTGTTCTTAGCATTTGTCTTTTCTGTGTTTATACCACAAGGGAATTTTGTACTCTAAATTGACGGGCGGTGAAAGGGTTAAAAGGACACTGCTTACGTGTCTTGACCGGCTGGGTCAAGTGTAGTTTTGAATTCTTTATTATTATTATTTTTTAATTCTATCTTATTGTATTTATTTACTTACATATTCATTCATTTGTTTACTTTTTTTTTCTTCTCAACTCATCTATTTTTTTGTAGCCGTTTGACCATTTGACATGTGGAGTGATGGCCGAGAGGTAACGCGTCCGCCTAGGAAGCGAGACAATCTGAGCGTAGCTGGTTCGAATCACGGCTCAGCCGCCAATATTTTCTCCCCCTCCACTAGACCTTGAGTAGTGGTCTGGACGCTAGTCATTCGGATGAGACGATAAACCGAGGTCCCGTGTGCTAGCATGCAATTAGCGCACGTAAAAGAACCCACGTCAACAAAATGCTGGAAAAATTCTGTAGAAAAATCCACTTCGATAGGAAAAACAAATTAAACTGCACGCAGGAAAAAAATACAAAAAAATGGGTGGTGCTGTAGTGTAGCGACGCGCTTTCCCTGGGGAGAGCAGCCCGAATTTCCATCCGGTGTGATAAAAAGAAATGCAAAAATGCAAAATCGGACCTCGACCATATTAGTATCGCGAAATCAACCGGATGACTTCAGTGGATACTCCTGTGGAAGAAGAAGCCAGCTGTTGACACTGTGTGTGTCTTGTTTCGCCTATCCGCTATTTCCCGTTTTGCCTAGTCAGCCTCTCAGCCTTTCTGTCTGTCTCTCTTTCTGTCTCTATGTCTCCGTCTCTCTCTTTCTCTCTCTTAAACATACACACGCATGTACATCCCCTGCCTCCGTCTCGTACACAGAGAAATACACACACACAACACGAACACACACACACACACACACACACACACACACACACACACACACACACACGAACACATACACACACACGTACACACACACACACACACACACACACACACACACACACACACCACACACACACACACACACACACTCCCTCCGTAGATGAGTATTAATCAATATACATTCGTGGACAGGTACCAGTGCTCAGATCGCAAACAAAATAATGAGTCACGCACGCAGATGCAGAGAGAGAGAGAGAGAGAGAGAGGGAGAGAGATAGAGATAGACAAAGACCAAGACACAGAGAGACAGACAGAGAGAGAGAGAGAGAGAGAGAGGGAGAGAGAGAGAGAGACAGAGACAGACAGAGGCAGACAGACAGAGAGACAGATAGACAGGGACAGAGACAGAGACACACAGAGACAAAGAGAGAACATTAATTTTAGGACAAAACTGGAAATCCACGAACTGGGGAGAAATAAGTCTCTCTTACACAATCTTTTTTTTTTTTTTTGTTGTTTTTTTTTTGACTACGTTATCATCCAAGTACACAAACGAACTAGACACAGACGATTCAGTGATCACATCACCAAGCTAGTAATTAACGAATGGAGAGTAGCAGCCAGACGACCGGAGGGAGGGGGTGGGGGGCAGGAGGGGGGGAGAGGTGTGTGTGTGTGTGTGGGGGGGGGGGGGGGGGGGGGGGTGGTGGGGGGCGAAGGGGGGCGGAGGGGTTGGGGTGTGTGTGTGTGTGTGGGGGGGGGGGGGGGGGAGGTGATGACATCTTCGCCATACTAGTCAGTGTCTGCGTTGGAAGCAAATCTTTCGGCTGCGTGCGTGGAAGGTGGGGGTTGGGTGGAATGGAAGGCCTTGAGGCGTTTTAAATTAATAAAGCGCTCTGTCCACTCATCAGTGACTGTGAACATCCTTCCCCGTAGCAAGACACAAGAAGGACCCCATTCTCCAGAAGTGGTGTGGTGGCCTAGTGGTAAGACATCCCGCAAAAAAAAAAAAAAAAAAAAAAAAAAAAGGAAGCGAGAGAATCTGAGCGAATCCCAGTATTCTCTCGCCAGTGTTTCCTCCCCCCCCCCCCGACCTCCTCTCCCCCCACCTGCCCCCTCCTCCACTTGTACAGACCTCGAGTTGTGGTAGTGGTGGTCTGGACGCTAGTCATTCGGATGAGACAGTAAACCGAGGTCACCGCGTGTTTAGCTTGCAGTTAGCGCGTGAAGAAGAGCACACGGCATTAAAAAAAATGGTTGTCCATGGCTAACGCTGTAGAAAATTCCACTTTATTACTCCTTTTTTTTTTTTTTAATAAAGAAAACAAAACACGCGGACAGAAAAGAACGAAAGAAAGAAAAGGTGGCGCTCCACCGTGGCGAGGCTCTTTTCCTCGGGAGAGAGCAGCCACGAATTCACACAGATGATACATCTGTTGTGACAAAGAGTTATGTAATGCAATACAATACACTCCAATGCAACGCAACGTAACACAGCACAGCACAGCACAGCACAGCACAGCACAGCACAGTACAATACAATGCAACACAAAGAAACACAACGCAATACAATACAGTACAATACAAGACAACATAACACAATTCAGCACAATACAACACAACACAAAACAATACAACGCAACGAAACGCTGCACAACGCATCACAACACAATACAATACAACACAACACAATACAATACTGCACAACACAATACAATACTGCACAACACAACACAATACAACACAACACAATACAATACTGCACAACACAATACAACACAACACAATACAATACTGCACAACACAATACAACACAACACAATACAATACTGCACAACACAATACAGTACAATGCAACACAACACAACACAATAAATGCAATGCAATTCAATGCAATACGATGCAAGACAATGCAACACAACGCAACACAACAAAACGCCATACAAAACAATGCAAAACAAAAGAATATACAATACAATACAATGCAATACAGTACAACACAACACAATACAATACAACGCAACACAACACAACACATCACAACATAATACAAAACAACACAACATAATACAAAAGAATATACAATAGAATACATTACAACACAACATAATACAACACAAAACAATATAACGCAGCACAATACAAAACTGAAGAATATACTACACAATACAGTACATCACGGCACAACACAACACAACAATACAACACAACGCAACAATATAACACAACACAACACAGCACAGCACAGCACAACACAACACAACACAACACAGCACAGCACAGCACAGAACAGCACAACACAGCACAACACAACAAAGCACAACACAGCACAACAAAGCACAACACAGCATAACACAGCACAGCAAACTCAACACAGCACAACACAACGCAGCACAACACAGCACAACACAACACAACACAACACAGCATAACACAACACAGCACAACACAACACAGCACAACACAACACAGCACAACACAGCACAGCACAGCACAACACAGCACAGCACAACACAACACAGCACAACACAAACACAACACAGCACAGCAAACTCAACACAACACAGCACAGCACAGCACAACACAACACAACACAACAAAGCACAACACAACACAGCACAACACAACACAGCACAACACAAGCACAACACAAACACAACACAAACACAACACAGATTCTTGCCGCTCCTTGCCCCATTGCTGGATAACGATGTCTGATACTGATGTCAGTCCATAGCAAATGTCTGTCTGTCTGTCTGTCTGTCTCGCTCGAGGGGGGTCCGCGTCTCTTGGGAAGCTGTGCTGTGCTGTGCAGTTTCAGTTTCAGTTTCAGTAGCGCAAGGAGGCGTCACTGCGTTCGGACAAATCCATATACGCTACACCACATCTGCCAAGCATATGCCTGACCAGCAGCGTAACCCAACGCGCTTAGTCAGGCCTTGAGGAAAAAAAAAAGAAAAAGAGAAAAGAAAAGAAAAGATAAATACATAAAAAAGAACTACTACTACTACTACTACTACTACTACTAATATGTATAAGGCGCAAAAACTTGATGAAGTCAACTATGAGCGTACAACCCCCCCACCCCCTCCCCCGCCCCCTAAAAAAACAACAAAACAAACAAAACCCCCCACCTAAATAACTAACTAAATAATAATAATAATAATAATAATAAAAGCTTTGCATATGGTACTTCTGCTTTAGTACTGATACTGCCTACCTACCTGCCTACCTACCTACCTACTTACCTACCTAACCGGTTAACCCTCGAAATGGTTTCACTCTGAGAGGGGTGTAGGGGAGGGGTAAGGGTGGTGGTGGGGTGGGGGTGGGGGTTGAAGAGATGAGGAGGGGGTTGGGGGTTGGGGGGTTGGGAATGGGTGGTTAGAGTTTGACTTGGGGAGGAGTGAAATTTTTTGTTGGAAAGGGTTTCGTATTTTTTGTTTGTTTGTTTGTTTTTGTTTGTGTGTGTGTGTGTGTGTGTGTGTGTGTGTGTGTGTGAGTGCGTGCGTGCGTGCGTCAGCAGCGTGCGTGCGTGGGTGCGTGCGTGCGTGTGTGTGTGTGTGTGTGTGTGTGTGTGTGTGTGTGTGTGTGTGCAGTGCGTGAAAGTGTGAGTATGCACAAGTTTTTATATTGATATGCACTTGTTTGTATCATAATTTCTACTGTATCTGTGTTTGTGTATGATTTTCGATTTATGTTCATACCTTGTTATGTACTGTCCCCCCCAATATTCCTTGTGACCCCGGTACACTTAGTAATAAAGACATATTCTATTCTATTCCATTCCATTGTTTTTGTTTTGTTGTTATTTGGTAGAAGATATTTCTTTATTCATTCTTTAAAAAAAAATCAACTTGGTCAAGGTGGACACATTTTCATCATGTGTAACAGTGCAGTTTTATAACATATAACAGACATTATACTTAGCAACAGGATAGAATTATGGACACTTTACTTTGCTAACATAATGTGAAAAGAACACAACCCATACATTGTTTTCTAGAAAAAAAAACCCCCACACAACATATGGAGTATCTTATGTATGAACACATTTCCTCTAGTTTTCCATACATGACTATATAAAACACCCATTACATAGTCATGTTAAACATTATTACTGCAGACACATAAGTGCACATAAATACACATACATTATTTACATACTCGCATACTTACACATTCACATACATCTGCTCTTCAAGTGCAGAAAAATATATCATTGAGCCTTCATGATTGTTGTGCATTTGGATCTTTCATCATATTTTGTTATGGGTTATAGTTTTCAAGAAGTTTTATATATGGATACCTTTTTCTCGTTAATACAACGCTTAATATTTCCATTGGATGCATAGATCTCTCTACTTTATAACTATTTCTTAAATCATTTTTGGTACCAGATATTGTAGAGATGGAGGTTTTATTGTGGCAATCGGGTGGGTTCTCTGGGTGTCTGTCTAACTCTTGCCGTATCTCTGTCTGTCTGTCCGTCCGTCCGTGTGTCTATCTGTCTGTCCGTCCGTCCACCTGTCTATCTGTCTGTCTGTCTGCCCGTCTGTCTGTCTATCTGTCTGTCTATCTGCCTGTCTGTCTGTCCGTCCGTCCGTATGTCCGTCTGTTTATCTTTCCGTCCGTTTGTCTGTCTGTCTGCCCGTCTGTCTGTCTGTCCGTCCATCCGTCTTTCTGTCCGTCCGTCTGTCTACCTGTCTGTCTGTCTGTCTGCCGGTCCGTCTGTCTATCTGCCCGTTCGTCTGTCTGTCTGCCTGTCGGTCTGTCCGTCCGTCTGTCTATCTGTCTGCCCGTTCGTCTGTCTGTCTATCTGTTTGTCTGTCCGTCCATCCGTCTGTCCGTCTGTCTATATGTCTGTCTTTCCGTCCGTTTGTCTGTCTGTCTGCCTGTCTGTATATCTGTCTGTCCGTCCGTCTTTCTGTCCATCTGTCTGTCTGTCAGTCAGTCTGTCTACCTGTCTGTCTGTCTCTCTGTCTGCCCGTCCGTCCGTCTGTCCGTCTGTCTGTCCGTCTTCTTTCTTGTCTATTAAAAAATCATTTTGCAATCATATCATCTTAATTTGCTATCCTTGTGTCTTTGTTTGTTTCTTTGTTAGTCGTATCTCTCTCTCTCTCTGTCTGTCTCTGTCTCTCTCTCCATCTCTCTGTCTCTCTCTCTCTAATATATATATCCCCTTATCTTTGTAACTTTTATCTAATTTTCAATCCTGTTCAATTTCCAACCCTCTTTGTTTCATCTGCCTCAAGAAACAACAACAGAAATTAAAAGACGTTTTGACGAACGTATCATCTGCCGAACTCATTTTGAACACGTGCAGGAAACAGGCATCAGAACCCCTCACTCCACTTCTATTCATACCTGCCGATTTTTATCACCAGAACTGGCAGATTAATACGAGTCTTACCTGCACAACCTGAAGCTTGATCAGAGTTCTTCTTCTTCTTCTTCTTTCCGTTACACGACCAACATCGACTTGCCGATGACTCTGTCGTGGTTCATGCATGCTGGGTGTTTTCGTGTCTACCACAACCCACCGAACACTGACATGGGTTACAGGATCTTTAACGTGCGTATTTGATCTTCTGCCTGCGTATACACACGAAGGGGGTTCAGGCACTAGCAGGTTTGCACATATGTTGATCTGGGAGATCAGAAAAATCTCCGTTACCGTGATTCGAACCCGGGACCCTCAGATTGAAAATCCAACGCTTAAGTTTCAGTAGCTCAAGGAGGCGTCACTGCGTTCGGACAAATCCATATACGCTACACCACATCTGCCAAGCAGATGCCTGACCAGCAGCGTAACCCAACGCGCTTAAGCACAACAACGCTTAAACCACTCGGCTATTGCGCCCTGTGGAAGTACTTCGCTTCGAAGAAAAATTATGGTATGAGTTGTGCGTGCTAGCCTAGCTGTAACCCAACGCTCTTAGTCAAGCATTGAAGGAGAGAGAGAGAGAAAAAAAAAGAAAGAAGCATAAACAAATAAATGAATAAATAATTGATTTAATGAATGATAAGAAACCCCAGAAGAAATAAAATAAAATAAGATAAGATATGAAAATAAAAGTAAGAATTAAAATAACTATGATTAAAACACGTAAGCAGGTGGATAAAGAAATTTAGAAAAAAAAGAAAGAAAAGAAAGAAAGAAAGAAAAAAAAAAGACAAAAAAAAAAAGACAAAAAAAGACAGACATCCATGATTCACCCCCTCGAACAGTTTCAGTTTCAGTTTTTCAAGGAGGCGTCACTGCTTTTGGACAAATCTATATACGCTACACCATATATGGGTTCACTGCCACTATGCCCATTGAAGTCTACTGGGCCTTTACAAACAAATATCGAGTTCGGCTTGAACAACGTGACTTTCTGAGGGGAAAAAAAAGAAGAAAAAGAAAAGAAAAGGAAAGAAAAGAGCTTCAGTTTCAGTTTCAAGTATCAAAGCGTGCGCGGACTGATCCATATACGCTACACCACGTTTGTTGTTTAACTCTCTCCATACGAACGGCGAAAGAGACGACGTTAACAGCGTTTCACCCCAATTACCGTCATCAAAATATTGCAAGCGGAAGGCTCTTATACTGAAGACATGAATGTTGACAAAGAATACCACAATTCTGACGACGGAAGCTAAAGGTTGGGTCATTCAGACACCCACTGGACATCCGAGGGGTATGTGTAGAGGAGAAGAGAGGACTGGCTGTACTGAGTGAGTTAAAACAAAAAAAGTCAGCATATGCCTGATCTTCGTATAAACCCAACGCATTAATCAGGCCTTGAGAGGCTAACACTGGGTGTGTGTAAACCATTGACATAGGAATGACATGCACAGGGGTAATAGTCGAGTGGTTAACCAAAGCGTTGGACTTTCAATCTGAGGGTCCCGGGTTTCGAATCTCAGTAACGACGCCTTGTGACAGGTAAAGGGTGGAGATTTTTCCCGATCTCCCAGGTCAAACATCCTGTGCAGGCCTGCTAGTGCCTGAATCCACTTCGTGTGGTATACGCACGCATAAGATCAAATTACTACGCACGTTAAAGATCATGTAATCCATGTCAATGTTTCGTTAGGTAATGGAGACACGAAAACACACAGCATGCATCAACAACGACAGGGTTATCGTTAAGTCGATGTTGGTCATGAAACGGAAAGCAATACATTATAATAATTAAGACAATATTAAAAAAAAAAAAAAAGAAAAAAAAGAAAAAAAGAAAAGCGACAAAGAAATGCACACAGACAACAACCAAATCAACCATGACACAAACCCAAACCAACCAAACAAACGAACTGCTTTTTCTTCTTTTTTCTTCTTTTTCTCTCTCTCTCTCTCTCTCTCTCTCTCTCTCTCTCTCTCTCTCTCTCTCTCGCAAGGCGCAAGTGACAAAAAAAAAAGAAAAAAAAAAAAAAAAAAAAAGAAAAAAAAAAGAAAAAAAAAGAAAAGAAAAAAAGGAAGGACCCCTCCCCCCCCCCCCCCCCCCCTCCCCACGAAATCTCCTTGATCCAATCCAATTAAATCTCCATCCAGGACTGTCCTCTCATCCCCCCATGAATCATCTGAATCATCGACACCTCGCAGGAATGAGCGAACGGTAGTACGTTTCAAGGCAAACAGCACATCCTCCTGCTCATCAGTCGCCTGGGCCAAGATTATGCTTCCACATTACTATTGAACAGTCTAAAAATATAAAAAAAAAAAAAAAAAAGTAAAGTGAAATAAACAAAAAAACCCAACAAACCAACAACAACAACAACAACAACAACAACAAAAAAAAAAAAAAAAAAAAAAAAAAAAAAAGAAGAAGAGAGAAAAGGAAAGAAAGAAATAAAATGTCCTCTAAATGCAGGTACTTTGCGTACGTGGATGGGAGGGTGGGGGTGGCGGGGGGTGGGGGGGAGAGAGATAGAGAGAGACAGGGTGAGGGGATATATATATATATATATATATATAGAGAGAGAGAGAGAGAGAGAGAGAGAGAGAGAGAGGGAGAGAGAAAGAGAGAGAGCGGGAGAGAGAGAGGGGGAGAAAGAATATGACCAAGAGAGAGAGAGAGAGAGAGAGAGAGAGAGAGGGAAGAGGGGGAGAGAGAGATTATGACACAGAGAGAGACACAGAGAGAGAGAGAGAAAGGAAGAGAGAGGGAGAGAGGGGGGGGGGAGAGATAATATGACCAAGAGAGAGAAAGAGAGAGAGGGGAGAGAGAGAGGGGGCAGAGAGAGATTATGACAGAGAGAGATAGAGGGAGACAGAGAGAGAGAGAGAAACAGAGACAGAGAGACAGAGGGAGAGACAGAAACAGTCACAGAGAGAGAGAGAGAGAGAGAGAGAGAGAGAGAGAGAGAGAGAGTACGAGAGGGACAGAGACAGACAGACAGAGAGACACGCACACCACACACACACACACACACACACACACACACACACACACACATACAGTGGAACATAATATGACCAAGAACTTACAGTCTGGTTCGATGGCATATGTCAAGAAAGAAAAAAAAAAAGAAAAAAAAAAGAAAAAAAAAAAGAAAAAAAGAAGAAGAAAAATACCAGGGGGCTAGAAATTGGCCTCTAAATTCTGCCATTACCAGCGATCAAAGTAAATCCATTGACGCTATGGGTCCAGGGGGTCTTTAATAAAGCGCTCTTTCTGGTCGCCATTAGCCCCCCCGGGAGCCTGAGAGATCAGCGACAGCCGTGGAGACAGCGGGCAACCATTCAGAGATCAATAGGACCTGATCTGTTACTGCTGTCCTCTACACAGTGCACCGGCAATCTGCAGCAGGAGAAGGAGGAGGAGGGTGAGGAGGGGGAGGAGAGAAGCAGGAGGAGGAGGAGGAGGGGGATCAAGAGAAAGAAGGAGGAAAAGGATGAGGAGGAAAAGAAGGAGGAAGAGGCAGAGAGAGAGAGAGAGAAGCAGGAGGAGGGGGAGATGGAGCAGGAGGAGGAGGAGGAGGAGGAGGCAGAGAGAGGGAGGAGGAGGAAGAGGAGGAGGAGGAGGCAGAGAGAGGGAGGAGGAGGAAGAGGAGGAGGAGGAGGCAGAGAGAAGCAGAAGGAGGAGGAGGAGGAGGAGGAGGAGGACATGGGGCGGGAGGAGGAGGAGGGGGAGGCAGAGAGAAGCAGGAGGAGGAGGAAGAGGAGGAGGAGATGGAGGAAGCAGAGAGAAGCAGGAGGAGGAGGAGGAGGAAGAAGAAAAAAAGGAGGAGGAGGAGGATGCAGAGAGAAGCAGGAGGAGGAGGAAGGAGGAGGAGGAGGAAGCAGAGAGAAGCAGGAGGAGGAGGAAGGAGGAAGAGACAGAAGAAGGAAGAGGAGGAGGAGGAGACAGAGAGGAGGAGTGTGTGTGTGTGTGTGTGTGTGTGTGTGTGTGTGTGTGTGAGTCGGGGCTCGTGTACGTTTACGTGTATTTGTGCTTTCATGTCTGTAAAACTGTATGTTTGTCGCATATCTGTTATGCATGTGTGTGTGTGTGTGTGTGTGTGTGTGTGTGTGTGTGTGTGTGTGTGTGTGTGTGTGTGTGTGTGTGTGTGTGTGTGTGTGTGTGTGTGTGCATGTTTTACATTTATTTGCTTATTTGCTTATTTATCACCATTATTGTCTCTTTGTTTTATTTTTATTTATTGTTATCATTATTATTACTTTTTTTTCTCAAGACCTGACTAAGCGCGTTGGGTTACGCTGCTGGTCAGACATCTGCTTGGCAGATGTGGTGTAGCGTATATGGATTTGTCCGAACGCAGTGACGCCTCCTCAGTTGAGCTACTGATACTGATACTGTTTGTCTATCTTTGTTTCTCTTTGTTTTTCTGTCTGACTGTGTGTCAACGATTGTGCAGACATTGCTAATGTCAGAACCCCCTTCGTGTGTACACGGCAAACAGAAGATCAGATGAAATGAAAAATGAAATGAAATTATGGTGCTTAGATCCTCGCCGACCACTAAGGCCATCTCAAGGCTATCGCCACGTTAATACCTACTACAAGGGTAAAAAACAACAACAACAAACAATAAAAACAAGTCACCACTTTAAGCTTTCCACTCAAAGTTTTAAAAGCCTTCCATAGTTTAAAACCTTCAAATCTGATTAAAAATGTTCACTTCTTTCAAGAAGTCCATCAGCGCCCACGGCGGGACATCACGAAACAAGGTCTTCAAAGAAACCGCCGTGTAATGTCTGTGTCTAACGTCCTGCAGATCCCAACGGTCAAGGAGCACGTGTTTCACGGTGAGAGGCTCATCACAGGGAATAAATACATCGAGAGGCAGAAGAACAGATACTGCACGTTCAAGATCCTGTAATCCATGTCAGTGTTCGGTGGGTTATGGAAACAAGAATGTACTCGGCATACACTTCCCGAAATCGGAGTATGGTTGTCCACATGGCGTGGTGTAAAAACGGTCATACACGTCGTAAAAAGCCCACTCGTGTACATACGAGCGAACATTGGAGTCGCAGTCTAAGAAGAAGCAGAAGAAGAAGGAGAAGAAAGAAGAAGAAGGAGAAGAAACAGCTATTGGCTGATGTCTTACGTGAGCGTCCGCGCGTTCTCTCTCTCTCTCTCTCTCTCTCCCCTTAGACCCCTCCCCCCGCCCCCACGCCTCTACCCCCTCCCTTCCCTTTTTCTCTCCATTCTGTCCCAACACGATGAATTGGACTTATATAACCCCCTTGGAATAAAACAACAACAACAACAACAACAACAAAAACGAACATAATAATAATACCACGCTGGTGTTTCCATAGAGAAATTACATCGGAGTGCAGCGGATAAAGACAATATGATGCAGAAAAAAAAGAAGAAGAAAAAGAAAGAATAAAGAAAAGGGACAGAGAAAGAGAGAAAGAAATAAAGAGAGAGGGAGAGAGAGAGAGAGAGAGAAGGGGGAGGGAGGGAGAGATAGAGATGGAGGAGGGGGGAACCAATGAAGAGAGGGAGTTGGAGAGGGGGTTGGGTGTGTGTGTGTGTGTGGGTGTGTGGGTAGGGGGTGGGAGGTGGGATTAAAGGGAACTGTAGATAGTAAATCCCAAGAAAAACAAAAACAAAAACCAACCAACCAAAAAACCACGGGGATTTACTTAATCAAGTAAGAATGTGTCTTTCTAAATACAATTCATTCATCACCACGATCCGTACTTTATTCAACCGTTTAGAAAATAAAGATGGTCCGTTTTTTGTTCCACCCTAGAGAAAATAAAGACACATCAATAACACAACAACAACAACAACAACAAAACAACAGCAACATCATAACTTGCACTTGATCATTTTCCAATATTTTCCTATTTTTGCACCTTTCACAAATGACGTCAAAACTTTCACTCCATTCCTTTTTCTTCTTAGCCAGGTCAATATCAAAACCCCTCCTATCATAGTTCCACCGTGGTTTTTTTTTTCCCTTCTGTTCCCTCCAGCCCCCCCCCCCCCCCCAAACCCCAAGCCCCCACCCACCTCCTCCCGCTTCCCTGTCGCCAGAAAGATGATATTGTCTCCTAATAACATGGCAGATGCAGATGCATAGTATTTATGTCTTTCCTGAGAAACCACTTTGTCTAACAACCAGCCTGCCTTCAACCTCATAATGCAGAGGATCAATATTACAGTCCATTCATGGATGGATATTGCATCTGCAAGTGCTTTTCTTCTTCTTCTTCTTCTTCTTCTATCTTTTAGGGGGGGGTGGGGGGGGGGGATCAAGATTAGGAAAACTACATGACACTTGCCTCTATTTTTTTCTGTATTAAAAAACAAAAACAAAAATCAATAAACTGCAGAGAAGGGGAGATAAAAGAGGGCTATATGACTGAGAGCGGTACCAAATTACTGGGACAAGGGCGTTTAGAGATTAAAGAGCAGGTAATGCCAGCAAATGCTTCGTTAAAATCTCCAAGGAAGGGTCGATAACCTCCCCCTGGTTTCTTTTTTTTTCTTTTTTTTTTCTTCTTCTTCTTTTGTTTTCTGCATTCTGTCATTGATATTGTCATATTGGTGCATGGTGTAATGATTTTTTTTTCCAGTGAAAATGGTTTGTTCGTGTGTGGATGGTTTTAATATATATATATATTTTTTCCCAGTGAAAATGGTTTGTTCGTGTGTGGATGGTTTTAATATTTTTTTTCCCAGTGAAAATGGTTTGTTCGTGTGTGGATGGTTTTAATATATTTTTTTTCCAGTGAAAATGGTTTGTTCGTGTGTGGATGGTTTTAATATATTTTTTTTCCAGTGAAAATGGTTTGTTCGTGTGTGGATGATTTTAATATATTTTTTTTTTCCAGTGAAAATGGTTTGTTCGTGTGTGGATGGTTTTAATATATTTTTTTTCCAGTGAAAATGGTTTGTTCGTGTGTGGATGGTTTTAATATATTTTTTTTCCAGTGAAAATGGTTTGTTCGTGTGTGGATGATTTTAATATATTTTTTTTTTGTTCTTTGCTCTTTCACTCCTTTCTTTTTTTTCATATGGCCTGTCTGTTTGTCTCCTTCCTTCCTCCCTTCTTTCCTTCTTCCTTCCTCCCTTTCTTCCCTCCTTCCTTTCTTCCTTCCTTCCCTTCTTCCTTCCTTCCCTTCATTTCTTCCTTCCTCCTTTCCTTCCTTCCTTCCTTCTTCCTCCCTCCTTTCCTCCTTTCCTTCCTTCTTTCTTTTCTCCTTCCTTCCTGCTTTCCTTCCTTCCTTCCTTCCTACCTTCCTTCCTCTCTCCCTACCCTTCCTTCCTTCCTCCTTTCATTCCTTCCTCCTTTCCTTCCTTCCTTTCTTCCTTCTTTCCTTTCTTTCCTTCGTCCCTCCTTTCCTTCCTTCCTTCCTTCCTTTCTTCCTTCCTTTCCTTCCTCCCTCCCTCCTTTCCTTCCTTCCTTCCTCCTTTCCTTCCTTTCTTCCTTCCTTCCTTCCTTCCCCCTCCCTCCTTTCCTTCCTTCCTTTCTTCCTCTCTCCCAACCCTTCCTTCCCTTCCTTCCTTCCCTCCTTCCCTCGTTCACTTATTCGTTCATTCGTTCGATACTTTGTCCTGTTCTGGTTTCTTACTTACTTTCTTTCTTTCTTTCTTTCTTTCTTTCTTTCTTCTTTCTTTCCTTCTTTCTTCCCCGTGTTTAATTTCGTTCGGAAGCCCTGTGGTCTTATTTGTTTATCTTTCTTCTCCTCTCTTCTTTTCCTTTCTTTTATTTTTTCCTTCTCTGTTCGTTCTTGCTTTCTTTCTTGTCTTCTTTCTCTTTAAATTCTGTTTTTTTTTCCCTCATGGGGACCATGTAGTCACAACTATTTTCTTTCTTTCTTTCCTATCTTTCAATCTTTCTCCCTTCTTTACACTCTTCTTCTTCTTTCCTTGTTTTTTTTTTTTTCTAATGTCTAATTTTGTTTGAAAGCCGTGTGTTCTTAATCATTTTTCTTTGTTTCTTTCTTTCCTTTATGTCTATTTTTGTGACAAAGCCGTGAGGTCAAATCGAACAGTTTTACGTAGCTGCAAAGATGAGTATAATCAATCGATCTTTGTCACAAAAGATGAATCCTAATATTTTACAAGAGCTGTCTCACGCCTGATAAAAAATGTGTACAAGAGGATTTCTATCCCTTGTAATTGTCGCAATGACCGCTCGAGTTACCTTCAAAGAGCTGGGTTCACTTTCGCTCAATTCTGGTTCATCGAAAATCAGATTCTTTAAAAGTATTTGTAACAGACGTTTGAATCGATACATTTGTCTTGGAAATATAGGCCATTCATTCCCCCTTCTGAAAATCTGGTTAATTCATTCGTTTTACCTTTTTTTTTTGGTTGTTATTGTTGTTGTTGTTGAACGTTATTTGAGTTTCGTGAGCTTGCACTTTGTCAGATTTCTTTCTTCCCTTTTTGTGTACATGGTCGTCTGTCTGTCTGTCTCTCTCACACACAGCCACACACACACAGACAAACAGAGACAAACACAGACACAGACACACACACAGACACATAGACACACACGCACACACACACACACACACAGACACACACACACACACACACACACACACACACATAGACAGAGAAACAGAAAAACAGAGACAGCGACACAGAGACAGAAACAGAAAGATTAAAGACAGAGAGACACATACGAAGAGAAGGGGAGAGAAGAAGAGAAGAGGAGAGGAGAGGAGAGGAGAGAAGAGAAGAAGAGGAGAGAAGAGGAGAGGAGAGAAGAAGAGAAGAGAAGAGGAGAGAAGAGGAGAGGAGAGGAGAGGAGAGGAGAGAAGAAGAGAGAGAAGAGAAAAGAGAAGAGGAGAGGAGAGAGAAGAGGAGAGAAGAGAAGAGAGAAGAGAAGAGAGAAGAGGAGAGAAGAGAAGAGAGAAGAGAAGAGAAGAGAGAAGAGAAGAGAGAAGAGGAGAGAAGAGAAGAGAGAAGAGAAGAGAGAAGAGGAGAGAAGAGAGGAGAGAAGAGAAGAGAAGAGAGAAGAGAAGAGGAGAGAAGAGGAGAGGAGAGAAGAGAAGAGAGAAGAGGAGAGAAGAGAAGAGAAGAGAAGAGAAGAGAGAAGAGGAGAGAGAAGAGAAGAGGATAGAGGAGAAGAGAAGAAAGAGTAGGGGGAAAGGGAGAGCGAGAGAAAACAATTGAGCGGCACCAAAGAAAGCGATGAACGATTCAGTCTCCTCTGGAACCAGCGCAGCGCCGTCTTTTGTGTGGCCGATCTTTTCTTGCGACGCTCTCTCTCTCTCTCTCTCTTTCTCTCTCTCTGTGTCCCCCCCCTCCCCCCCGACCCCCTGCCCCCTCCCTCATCGATCAGCCCTGCCTACCATGGACAGATAGATAGATAGATATCTGAGGATAGTCCCCCACCTAACCCCTACACCGCCACCCCTCCTCCCATCTTCCGGTGTCACCCCTACCACCACCACCACCACCACCCCCTAGCACCAATACTCCTCCGGTCTTTATTTCCCCCGTCTCTGTCTCTCTGTCTCTCTGTCTGTCTGTCTGTCTGTCTCTCTTCCACCTTTCCATTCCTCAGACAAGTCTCTGTGGCTTGATATGACACAAGTAATGGTGTTCTTAACTAGGATGATGATGATGATGGTGTTGGCGTTGATTACGATTGTTGTTGTTGCTGTTATTATCATTTATTTATTTATTTATTTATGTATTTATTTATTCATTTATTTATATTATTATTATTATTATTATTATTATTATTATTATTATCATCATCCTCATCATTATGATGATGATTATTATTATTATCATGATTATCCTTATTTTTATTGTGATTATTATTATTGTTTACTATCATCATCATCATCATCATTATAACTATAATAATAATTATTATTATCACGTTCATTATCATTGTTATCATTATTATCATCAGTATCATTGCTATTATTGTTATCGCCATCATCATCATCATCATCATGATCATCATCATCATATTATTATTATTATTATTGTTGATGTTTATTGATTTATTTGTTGTTTTTCATTTCATTTTATTTATGATTCTTCTTCTTTTATTATTAATTAATTAATTAATTAATTAATTCATTCATTTATATACTTTTTATATTATTATTATTATTATTATTATTATTATTATTATTATTATTATGATGATTATCTTTTTATTTTATTATTATTTTTTTTATTTTTTTTTTTTTTTTACAAAAGTTAATTTCGAAACACATCGCATCGAACCAGTTTTGTCATCAGTTCAGTGCCAATCAGCTGATCTGAATTGGCTACCACTTTTACCTCTGGAACAACCAAAAGGAGAGGGGGTGTGTGTGTGTGTGTGTGTGTGTGTGTGTGTAGGGGGGGGGGGGTATTCTCCCAAGTGGACACCGGGCGGAGCGGAGGAGAGCAGTTGAGAAGGGAAAAAGTAGCAGAAGAAGAAGAAGAAGAAGAAGAAGAGTGGGGCTCGAAAGGGGTTTTGGATGGCGACCAGACGTCTCCCTTTCTCCCTTCGTGACAGCCCTCCTGCCATAATGGAAACGCACACCGTTTATGGATAAACTGAAGTGACAAAAAGGAAAAAAAAAAAAAAAAAAACCCACAGAAAAAAGACACTCGTTTCATCATTCGTCTTTAACCCCTTGCCTGCCAAATCCTGGTGAAATAAGTAAGATCAGTGTGGAATAAAAAGTGCAGTAACTATAAAAAAAAAAAAGAAAGAAGGTTTTTAGTACTATTAAGCGGCGTTTTTTGATTTTGTTGAAGAATCGTTATTCCGTCTGAAGAGAGAGAGAGAGAGAGAGAGAGAGAGAGAGAGAGAGAGAGAGAGAGAGGAGCGATATATATATATATATATATATATATATAGAGAGAGAGAGAGAGAGAGAGAGAGAGAGAGAGAGACAGAGAGAGAAAAAAAGAGAGAGAGAAAGAGAGAGAGAGAAAGAGGGGAGAGAGAGATAGAGAGAGGAGAGATAGAGAGAGAGACAGAGAGAGAGAGGAAGAGGAAGAGAGAGAGAGAGGAGAGAGAGAGAGAGAGAGAGAGAGAGAGACAGAGAGGGGAATGGAGAGAGAGAGTGAGTGAGAAAGAGAGAAAGAACGAGTGAGTGAGAGAGAGAGACAGAGAGAGGGGGACACAGAGAGAGAGAGAGAGAGAGAGAGAGAGAGACAGACAGACAGACAGACAGACAGACAGACAGAAGAGACACAGAGAGAGACACCACAGAGAGAGAGAGAGGGAGAGAGAGAGAGAGAGAGAGAGAGAGAGAGGGAGAGGGAGAGAGAGAACACTGAACACTGAACTGAACACCGAAATGTTTAATGCCACTGGCCGGCTGTAATGCTCTTGTGACTTAGCAGGTACAAATCAGAACAAAAATGGTACAAAAGAGAGTGAGAATGAGAAAGAGAGAGAGAGAGGGGGGATGGAGAGAGAGAGAGAGAGAGAGAGAGAAAGGAAGAGAAAGAGAGAGGAAGAGGAAGAGAGAGAGAGAGAGAGAGAGAGAGAGAGAGAGAGAGAGAGACAGAGATAGACATAAATACAATGAAATACAATACACAATACTGCAATACAATACAACGCAACGCAACACAATAAATACAACAAAATACAATACAATACACTATACTACAATACAGCACAATGCAACACAACACAACACAACACAACACAACACACATGCAATACAGAGCGATGCAACGCAATACAAACACGGAATGCAATACAATACAAACACAGAATGCAATACAATACAAAACACAGAATGCAATACAATACAAACACAGAATGCAATACAATACAAAACACAGAATGCAATACAATACAAAACACAGAATGCAATACAATACAAAACACAGAATGAAATACAATACAAACACAGAATGCAATACAATACAAACACAGAATGCAATACAATACAAACACAGAATGCAATACAATACAAAACACAGAATGCAATACAATACAAAACACAGAATGCAATACAATACAAACACAGAATGCAATACAATACAAAACACAGAATGCAATACAATACAAACACAGAATGCAATACAATACAAAACACAGAATGCAATACAATACAAACACAGAATGCAACGCAATACAAGCACAGAATGCAATACAATACAAAACACAGAATGCAACGCAATACAAGCACAGAATGCAATACAATACAAAACACAGAATGCAATACAATACAAACACAGAATGCAATACAATACAAACAAGAGCTGAAGTGAAATGAGCGACGGCAGCATGAGACAAACTCAAAAGTGATGACAGAGGGGAGCAGCAGCAGCAGCAGCAGCAGGATATGATATTAGCTGTCGTTAGTTGCTGAAGCGTCAAATGCAAGTCGAGAAAAGAAAAAAAAAAAGAAGCAAAAACAAGAACAACAAGAACAAGAACAACAACAACAACAAAAAACAACAACAACAACAAAAAATACGATGATCAAAGCAAATGCGCACACGCGTGAGAAAACGAGAGAGAGAGAGACAGAGAGAGAGAGAGAGAGAGAGAGGGGGAGAGAGAGAGAGAGAATGAGAGAGAGAGGGACAGAGAGATAGAGACAGACAGAGACAGGTATATGATATATATATATATATATATATATATATATATATATATATATACATATATATATATATATATATAATTATGAGAGAATGAGAGCCAGAGAATGAGAGACAGAGAGAGACAGAGAAAAAGAGAAAATGAGAGAGAGAGGGACAGAGATATAGAGAGACAGAGAGAGACAGAGAAACACACACACACACACACACACACACACACACACACACACACAGATGAGAGAGAGACAGAGAGAGAGAATGAGAGACAGAGAGAGAATGAGAGACAGAGAGAGAGGGACCGAGAGATAAAGAAACAGAGAAAGAGACAGAGACAGATAGAGAGACAGAGAGACAGAGAGAGAGAGATTTTTCCTTATCACACCACCACCACCAATAATAATACCACCACGCTTCCCTCCCCCCTCCTTCCCCCCGACAATATGCAATAATTTCAGTGCGCGAGCGAACTGTCGGTCCCCCACAACTAAACCAGCCCCCTCATCCCCCTTCCCCACCCCACCCTGCACCACCCCCTACTCCACTCCCCCTTTCCTCCCTCCTCTCACTCCTTATCCCCCTCCCCAACCCCCCACAACCCCCCCCCCTCCATTCCCTCAACTCCCAGCACAATATCATTAGCCGTCTCGAGTGTGCAAACAATTTCATCATTTTCTTTCCGCACCTCCCATCCCCCCCCCCTTCCCCCAACTCCACCTCCCCCCCCCCTACCACGCGCCCCACCAGAAAACTATCCCACCAGGACCGCATTGATCCCCCCCCCCCCCCCTCATTTCTTGATCCCGGGCAACGGGGGACAATAATCACCTCTCTCTCCACAGCAAACACAATCTGCTGAACATCACTATCGGCCAGACGTGGCCTGCCAACCCACAGGACAACCATAGCGACAACAACGACCACGACAACGACAACGACAACGTCAACTACTACTACTTCTTCCTCTTCCTCCTCCTCTTCTTCGTCTTCTTCTTCACTACAGGTCTGCTTGCTTGTCTTCCTCCGTTGCCAGTACATCGGGGCCAATTTACATCCGTTCATGGATTCGAAAATGTGATGGATGATAGCTCTGCTTACAACGATTTCCGCCGCCGAGAATCTTCCTTCCTATCTCCCTCCTCCCTCCCCCCTCCCTCCTCCTCCTCGCAACCCTCTCACCACCACCACCACCACCTCCTCCTCCCTCTCAGAGCTGCTTCCCCCCCTCTCCTCCCCTCCCTTTCCCTCCCCCCCCCGCCTTCCCTTTGTCATATCCATACTACCTCTTTCGCTATGCTGTGATGGTTATTGCTTCCGCGTCATTTTCTCTTGTCTCGGTTTTCTGTCTAATTTGTCGCTGTCTTGTCTCTGTCTGTCTGTTTGTCTCTTATCGCTGTCGCTGTCTGTCTCTGTTTGTCTCTGTCGGTCGCTCTGTCTTTGTAGGTATCTCTGTCTCTGTCTGTCTTCTTGGCTGAAAGAGTACCGTGGCATGTTTCGATGAAGACAAACCCCCCTCACACACACACACACACACACACACACACACACACACACACACACACACATACACACACACACACACACACACGTTTCAAGTTTCAAGTTTTAATTATCCTTTAACTCCTACTGGAGTATGGAGGATTACTGCAAAATAATGTTTTCATGTCCAGAACAAACATTTCCAAATACACAACAATGTCACATAAAAGTTGAGAAGACACAAATGTCTTTTAACTCCAAAAGTGTAGCTAGGCAACATTTGCAAATCTACTCATCTTACTTACAGCTAAAATGACGTTTTTTGCCTCCTTTGAGCATATTACAAAAATCAAAAACCGATTTTGGAGACAAATATTTTATAGGAACATATCTATTTCATAACTGATCATAATTGGGACATTCCATTTTAAAATGAAACTCATCCCCAATCACTGACATGTTACAAACCTTACAAAGCCGTAACTCTCGTGGTATGCCTTTGTGTCTCCCTGTTTCTATTTCCAGCTTATGATTACTACTTCGAAATCTGAAGAAGCTGATAACGTAATTATCAGGCATTTGGCTTATATATTTTTCTCTACCAAATCCATTTTTGAAATTTCGATCAAACAAACATATACTATTCGCCTCTAGAGCATGTCTCCGTAGATTTTGAAAACTATCTCCCAAAGCAATGTTGACTTTCTTGCAGAGAGATTCCGTCTCTAAGAAGGATTGAGCAATCCAAACACAGTCATACCCTATTTCTATTAAAATTTGTCTGATACAACTCATCCATTTTGAAGAATAAATACCATTTCGGTATAAATCAAGTAACATCAAATATATTTTCCCAGATTATTTTTCTGTGTTTGATATCACTAAGCTGGTTCAAAAACGAACTAATCTCATTTTCACAAACACACTAATTAGATAAATACTAGTTTCTTCATAATCAATTTGGGTCATAGTATTCCTGTTCAGTTTGAACAAGCGTTTAAAAAATATCAGTTCTAATTTTTCAAGTATATCTACATTTTCGTAACCCCATATTTCTGCACCATGCAACAAAATAGGAACAATCATAGACTGGTACACGTCCAGAATGATATGTAAAGGTAAATCTTGATTTCTGGCTGGCTAAAGTAATGAAAACATAAATTTTTGAGACTGTTCATAAATTATATTTTTTTAATCTTTCTAAAAAGTTCCGTTTCTGCTAAATTCGATACCAAGATATTTAAAAGAATCGACAACATCCAAACATGCATCACCAAACTTAAAAGCAGATTTTAACTTTTATTAGAATTAAATATCATCACTTTAGTTTTCTTTACATTAGCCACGAGTTTCCATTTTAAACAATATTTGTGAAAAACATTGAGGGACTGTCGCAACCCTTCTTTCATCTTAGTTCGTCTCCGACTGAAGTAAAATTGTGTCATCTGCATACAAGAGTACAAATAATCGCATGTAACAATCTAAGTCTGAAATGTTAACATTCAATAAAAGATCAACGGATAGACTCACACACACACACACACACACACACACACACACACACACACATACACACACTTCTTTGCCTTTATTTATGTCTGAACTGTAAAATGCGAGCAAGTTGTCATCCACCCCCTGGAGAGAGAGAGAGAGAGAGAGAGAGAGAGAGAGAGAGAGAAAGAGAGAGAGACAGAGAGAGAGACAGAGACAGAGACAGAGAGGGGTAGAGACAGAGAGAGCAAGAAAGAGAGAGACAGAGACAGAGAGACAGAGACTGATAGAAAGAAAGAGAGATTGAGATAGCGAGAGACAAACAGAAAGAGAGAGAGAGAGAGAGAGAGAGAGAGAGAGAAAGAGCAAGAGAGAGACAGAGAGCGAGAGAGCGAGAGAGAGTAACAGAGAGACAACAAGAGAGAGAGAGATAGAGTGAGAGAGAGAAGATGAGACAGAGATAAATAGAAAGAGAGAGAGAGAGAGCAAAAGAGAGACAGAGAGAGAGAGAGAGAGCAAGAGAGAGAGAGAGAGAGCGAGAGAGAGTAACAGAGAGGCAGCAAGAGAGAGAGCGAGAGAGAGAGAGAGAGAGAGAGAGAGAGAGATGAGACAGAGACAAATAGAAAGAGAGACAGAGAGAGAGAGAGAGCAAAAGAGAGACAGCCAGAGAGAGACAGATAGAGAGAGAGAAATGAGACAGAAACAAATAGAGAGAGAGACAGCAAGAGAGAGAGAGAGAGCGAGAGCGAGAGAGAGAGAGAGAGCATTTCTTCAAGCCGTTTTTGTATCACTGACAAATCGATTTAAGATCGCAGTTGTCTTTGCGAAGGAAAGAGCAGCCATAGAAAGAAATGGTAAAAAAAGAAAGACAAAAGAAAAAAGAAAAAATAGAAAAAAGAGAAAGAAAGAAAGGAAGAAAGAAGACAGAAAGAAAGAAAGAAAGAAAGAAAGAAAGAAAGAAAAAAGACAAACAAGCGCAGCCGCTTTTTCGTTTTTATTTTTGGTCTTGTTCAGACGTCATCACCAAGCCATTAATGTCAGTGTTTTTTCCCCCCCTTTATTGCTTGTGTTATTTGGTTTGCTGTTAAAACAACAATGGCAACAACAACAACAACATTAATAATTTCTCCTGATTATGATTATAAATTTCTTCTGCCTAAAACAATAATTATATCTGGACAAAAACAAAACAAAACGAACACAAAAAACAACAAAACAACAACAACAACAACAAAACACCCAAACAAACAATGATAATAATAATAATTATCATATTTATATAGCGCTGAATCTTGTGCAGAGACAAATCTAAGCGCTTTCGCACCAGTCATTCACACGCATGCACAACTCTAAAACTGGAAAAAAACTGAAGACAAGGAAGAGGCAGGGAAGGGAGGCTAGTTTGGGAAGAGGTGGGTTTTAAGACCAGACTTGAAAGAGCTGAGTGTGGAGACTTGACGAAGAGAAAGAGGAAGTTCATTCCGATTGCAAGGTCCAGAGACAGAGAAAGAACGGCGGCCAACAGTGGAGTGTTTGAATCTGGGTATGCGTAAACAGAGTGGATCCGAAGCCGATCGTTGAGAGCGAGGTGGAGTGTAGAGGTGAAGGCAGCCACAGAGATAGGAAAGGGCAGATTTGTGAAAACATTTACAACGTAGAGTGCTGAGCTTGTACAATAACCAAAACAAAAACAAAACAACAACAAAAAATACCTCCTCCCCCAAAAAAAACAAACAAACAACAACACCCAACAAACAAACCCAAAAAACCTTGACAATAACACGATTTCTGAATACGTACAATTTCTCTGGACAGACATTTTTGATACATAACGCACCCACCCCCTCCCCCACCCCCTACCTCAAACCCCAAACCCTTAACCTCCCCTCCCCTCCCCCACCACCCCCACCACTCACACCCCGAGTAAAACAATAAATCTGGATACAAATTTATCCACCCCCCTCCCGTCCCCTGCAAGTCCCCCCCCCACCCCCCCGCCTCCCTTCACAAGAAAGAACAACACGTGTGGATATGGACATCATTTCTCCTGACTCAGGACAATGTCCAATGTCTGGACTTGAAGAGAAGAGAAAAGCGTGGTTGCAAATCAGATCGCTCGGTCCAGGCGGAAATCCCCAGCCAAACCGGTTGGAGGCACATTACACAAACGGACTTGACAGACAAGATAAGTATGAAGACGGCTCGCTTATATTAAACTTCCAAAAGGGGGCCTCGAGGTATTAAACGGTCTGAGATGAGGGGGTGTGGGGGTGTTGAGGGCTTAGAACGGTGGTCAAACAAATGTCTTGATATAGAGGCAATAGTCTTTTTGAACGCTGTCCACAGTGTCTACCAACGCTAGAATTCTGGACGAGGTTCCTTTCTGTTGTTGTTAAAGTGGCAGTCACAGTTTTATTTCACTTCACTTAATACAGACTGCTCAATTGAAAAATCAAACTGTTCTATTTTCGTATCAGCTATTAGTGATTGGAACCTTCAATAAAAACAAAGAAAGAAAGAAGGAAAGAAGCAAACGAGCATACATACAAACAAATAAATGTTAACTTATTTTCCCCTCTTTGTGTTGGACGAAATTAATTTCTCCAGCTGAGATGATAGTGTTTTTGGTTCTGATTTTGATACATGTATTTCTTTCTTTCTGTCTGTCTTTCTTTCTTTCTTTTTCTTGTTTTTGTTTTTCTTCTTTTCTCCTGCTGATGCACACTGTCGAACACACACAGTAAGAGTGTCTACAGTGTTTAGTATTTATTTGCAGACAGATATTTGTAGCTTTAAAAAAAAAAGAAGGGAAAGTTCTTTTTCATATGATTCTCTCACATTTCTTTTTTTCTGCCCCAGTCGTTTTCATTTTATTTTTATAATTATATATATATATATATAATATATATTTTAATGTTTTTCTCTTTCGTTTTCCTTTTAGTTTCCTTTTTTTCTTCTATCTTGTATTTGTATTTCTTTTTATCACAACAGATTTCTGTGTGAAATTCGGGCTGCTCTCCCCGGCGCCATCCATTAAAAATTTTTTTTTTCCCAGCGTGCAGTTTTTATTTGTTTTTCCTATCGAAGTGGATTTTCCTACAGAACTTTTGCCAGGAACAACCCTTTTGTTGCTGTGGGTTCTTTTACGTGCGCTAAGTGCATGCTGCACACGGGACCTCGGTTTATCGTCTCATCCGAGTGAGTAGCGTCCAGACCACCACTCAAGGTCTAGTGGAGGGTTGAAAAAATATCGGCGGCTGAGCCGTGATTCGAACCAGCGCACTCAGATTCTCTCGCTTCCTAGGCGGACGCGTTACCTCTAGGCCATCACTCCACTTTCCTTTCTTTTAAAGAAAAAGAGAATAGATGTACGTTTTATATTTGTTGTTTTACCCACTTTCTGTTTTCTTTTCCTTTGCCCTCTCTCGTGTCAGTAGCCTCCATCAGTGTTTCATTGCATTGTTTGTATTATATTGCATTGTATTGCATCACATTACATTGCATTGCATTGCATTGCATGGAAAATACATTGCATTGCGTTGTATTGTATTTATGCTGTATTGCGCGTATTGTTTTGTGTTGTATTATATTGCATTGTATTGCATCACATTACATTGCATTGCATTATATCTCCCAAAACAATACAGAACAACAACAACAAACAAAACAAAGCAAAACAAACAAACAAACAAGCAAAAAAACCAGAGAAAATACAGACAACATACTGCCCCCCCCCCCCCCCCCCCCCCCCCCCCCCCCCCCCCCACCAACCAAAGTGCGTAGTGTGGACACATTGACCCCAGGCGAAATACTGCCGAACTTAGTTCCCTTCCTTTGCAGCGGTTTATGCGTAATAATTACGTAGGATTGTTGAAAAACCGTTTTAATGAGACGAATTTTGACACCGAGGACTTTGCTTTATAGGCGCAGAGTTCAGTGAGCTGAATAAACAACTATGAAAAATAAACAACAACAACTAAACTAAAAAAAAAAAAAAAAAAATTGTGGACCTCGGAAGACCCCCCCTCCCCCGATTTCCCGTTTTACCCGGCCGGGGCTGGTCGTGGCCCTGTGACTGAGCCTGAGCTGAGCGTAGCGTAGCACAGCAGCCTGGCAGCTCAGGGAGTGTTTGTCTTGGCTAGCCTGACTTCCCAAGAACCCCCGTGGCCAGCAGGGGCCCCGTAATGACAGCAATATAGCGCTTCATGATGATTTGATAAGACCCACCCACCCTCTCTCCGCGGCTCCGTCCCCCTCCCCCTCATCCTCACCCCCTCAGTCCGCTCCTCTCCTCACCAGCCAGGCTAACCCCAGAGCCTCAAATATTTGCCGATTTGCCTCTAAGCGCGCCCCTGTCGTCCGTTTAACTTTTGTGAAAAGTGGCGTGATTGAAATCAAGTGCCATGATTGAATGCTGGGGAGGGTCTGTTAGCTTGTTAAGGAAATGGGGGGTGGGGTGGGGGTGGGGATGGGGGGAATGGGGGGTGGGGGGTGTTAGGAGGGAGTGGAGGGTCTGGAGGGGGGTGTAGAGGTGGGGGTAGGGGGGGGGGGTGTTGGCGGAATCTCAGGTGGCTGTGGTAGTGGAAGGGATGAATGTTCTTATCATCTCTACTACACACACCAGCGCCTTTTCAGGGGTCTTTTTTTTTTTTCCCCTCCGTCCGGCTTTTACGAAGCACACGCGTTCCAAGCGCGCGCGGCGGTAGGCTAGGATTGGTGAGGCTTTGGTGTGTGTGTGTGTGTGTGTGTGTGTGGTGAGTGAGGGAGAGAGGAGAAGGAGGAGGCGTAGCAGGGAAGGAAAGGTGTCAAGCTGTGCTGTCTGACAGTTTGCTGTCTGGCTCTACCGTACGCTGCTGTCTAGTTATCAGTCTTCCGCGGGCTCCGCCTACCTCCCTTCCCCCTCCTCCTCCTTCTCCTCACCCCCTCCTCTCTCTCTCTGTGCTCTCTGTCTCTCTGTCGCTCCTGTCTCTGTCTCTTGCACAGCTCATAAACTTGCACTCCTCCCTCTTTTCTCCGTGGCGGCCCCTCCCCCTTCGGGTTTTTTTTTTTCTCTCTCTCTCGCTCTCTCTCTCTCCTCCTCCTCCTCTTCTTCTTCCTCTTCTTTCTCTACCTCGCGTTGCCAGTTCACTTGCAGTTTGTGCCACCTCCCGGAGTCTGCTAGACTCTCAGCCTCTCTCCTCTTAGTCTCTGCTCCTTTCCCTCCCTCCCTCCCTCCCACCCACCATCACAGCCACGCTCTCACTACTCCCTCCAAACGCTTCTCCACCTCCTCACTCTCCCCCCTCCCATCCTCCCCCCCCCCCCCACCCCTCTGAACCTCGATACCACTTCCATCAAGCTCCTCCCCCTTCTCCCCCCCTCCCCCTCTCTCCCCCTCACCACTTTTTGTCTTTCTTTACTTCTGACGACGCCTCAGTTGCCGTCAGGCGATTTTCTTTTCCGCGGCAGGTCGGCAAACTCTGTGAAGGGGAGGAGGGGTGGGGTGGGAAAGTTTCTTCTCCTTCTCAAAGGTGTTGTGATTGATACTCATTTATTTTCCCAGGGCCAAGCAGTCTCTCTCTCCGTCGTCCGCCCGTCCGTCCGTCCGCCCGTTGGTTGGTCCGCAGAGGCTGCCATTTTTCGGTGAGCAATCGTTCGTTGCATTGATCTGTCTGTTGGGACAAATTATAGAAACAATTTACCGCAAGCAAGAAGCGGTGGGCAAGGACTGATGCGGGGTGGGCTACTCCCAGGAATGGTGGTGGCCCTACTATATATATAAATTATACCCCCGGCCCATCATTGTCGTTGTAAAACGCCGTAGGACAGGGTTGGAGTGGAGGGGGGGAAGGGTGTGTGTGTGTGTGTGTGTGTGTGTGTGTGTGTGTGTGGATCGTTCTCTTGTCAGTGTCGAATTAACGACTGACGACTAAAGACGTGCTAAATAAAGCGGTTCGAGACTGTTATGGGTTTTTAGAAAAGAAAGAAAGAAAGAAAGAAAGAAAAGAAAAGACAAGACATTGTGACATGTTCCGAATAAAATACTGTTTAAACCAAGACCTTGTATTGTGACATTGTTCAAGTAAGATTATGTTAAAAAAAAAGAAAAAAAAAGAAAAAAAAAGAGGAAAGACAGGTAAATCTAATCACGTAACAGACTTTCCCAAACTCGCTTCATCAAAAATCGACCGTGCAGATCTGTGAAGACAGTCAGTAAAAAGTGTTATCAACCATCGGCATCCCTGTAAGTGGCTCACTGTGATCATTGCATCCATTGAGTTACTTATCTGTGTACATTGATCTATCTATCTCTCTATCTATCTATCTATCTACAATACTCCCGTCCAGAATCGAAACACTCCTTCTTTTGAAGCACGGCTATTCAGCCGCTTCAGCAAACACGACGGAAGAAACAAAGACAGGACAAAGAAAGGCGCAGACAAAACACAACTATCTAGTTACGAGCTAGCTGCTTTTAACTGCGCCATGGAAAACTCCGAAGAGCTTCGCCTAATTGCTCAAGACTGTGAGCACTGAAGTTCGCGCACGTAATTGATCCATTCTGAGCAGTTTGAATGCTTGGGAGAGAGATTAGGAAGAGGAGGAGGAGGAGGAGGAGGAGGAGGAGGAGGGGGAGGAAAGGGAGGGGGTTGGTGGGGCGGAGGGAGGTTTGTTGCGAACCATAGCCACAGACACGCGGTGACAAAGCGACCCAAAGTTATAGTAATTATTGTCGAAACGAAAGGCGACTCTTAATTATCTTTAAATGTACTTCCTAGACTCAGTCGAAGGAGCTGAGCTTTTCGTGGTAAGTCAGTCAGTGTCAGGTTGTGAGAACGGGTACAGGGAGCTTTTCTGTGTCATGAAACCAGTGCAGAACAGAACACAAATTTACCGATTTAATTTTTTTTTTTTTTTTTACAGCCCAGAACAAAATGTTCCACTGTCTGTCTGAAAGAGTTTTCCCTTCATACAGGTCAGGTTGCCATGGGTGACAGTGAAGTCAAAAAGAGGGTGTGTTGTTGATGTCGCCTTGTTTCGTTCGTTCGTTCGTTCGTTCGTTCGTGATCATTAATTTGGAGCCTGGCGTTGGAAACTGGTAGACAGACCACAAAGTCTCTTGTGTATGTGATAGGAAGACTGCGGGGTGGGTTGGTGGCTAGGGGTGATTGGGTGCGTTATGTATGTGAGTGCTTGAGTTTAGTGGGGGTAATTGATTAATTGGGTGTGTTGTCATGCATATGAGTGCTTGGGTTTAGTGCGGTAATTGCCAGTGTTATCATGTATGCGAGTGCTTGAGTTTAGTGGGGGTAATTGGGTGTGTTATCATGTATGTGAGTGCTTGAGTTTAATGAGGTAATTGGGTGCGTAATGTATGTGAGTGCTTGAGTTCAGTGGGGGTAATTAATTGGGTGTGTTATCATGCATATGAGTGCTTGGGTTTAGTGCGGTAACTGCCAGTGTTATCATGTATGCGAGTGCTTGAGTTTAATGAGGTAATTGGGTGCGTTATGTATGTGAGTGCTTGAGTTTAATGAGGTAATTGGGTGCGTTATGTATGTGAGTGCTTGAGTTTAATGAGATAATTGGGTGCGTTATGTATGTGAGTGCTTGAGTTTAATGAGGTAATTGGGTGCGTTATGTATGTGAGTGCTTGAGTTTGATGAGGTAATTGGGTGCGTTATGTATTCGAGTGCTTGAGTTTAGTGGGGTAATTAATTGGGTGTGTTATCATGTATGTGAGTGCTTAAGTTTGGTGGGGTAATTAATTGGGTGTTATCATGCATGTGAGTGCTTGAGTTTAGTGGGGTAATTGGGTGTGTTATCATGTGCGTGCTTGAGTTTAATGGGGAAATTGGGTGTGTTATCATGTATGTGAGTGCTTGAGTTTAGTGGGGTAATTAATTGGGTGCGTTAGCATGTATGTGAGTGCTTGAGTTTAATGAGGTAATTGGGTGTGTTATCATGTATGCAGATTGCTTGAGTTTAGTGGGGGTAATTAATTGAGGTGTGTTATCATGTATGTGAGTGCTTGAGTTTAATGGGGGTAATTGGTTGTATAATCATGTATATGAATGCTAGAGTCTTCTTACGTGTTGAAGGAAATGAAAGTTCGCATTCACATATTTCAGTCTGAAAAAAACAGAAGACATGCTCTTTTCTAACTACTCAGCTTTGGATTTTATGAAGATTGTTATTGTGATGCATATTTCAATGAATGTTCATGATTTAAAACTAAGAAGTGACTGTACTTTGCCTGTTCAATGTCACGTGTGCTCGAGGCTAATGACAAATTTCTGTGTTGACAGACAATAAAGTTGTATCTTAAAGGGACAAATTTCTGTGTTGACAGACAATAAAGGACAAATTTCTGTGTTGACAGACAATAAAGTTGTATCTTAAATGACAAATTTCTGTGTTGACAGACAATAAAGTTGTATCTTAAATGACAAATTTCTGTGTTGACAGACAATAAAGGACAAATTTCCGTGTTGACAGACAATAAATTTGTATCTTAAATGACAAATTTCTGTGTTGACAGACAATAAAGTTGTATCCTAAATGACAAATTTCTGTGTTGACAGACAATAAAGTTGTATCTTAAAGGGACAAATTTCTGTGTTGACAGACAATAAAGTTGTATCTTAAAAGGACAATTTTCCGTGTTGACAGACAATAAATCTGTATCTTGAAATGACAAATTTCTGTGTTGACAGACAATAAGGTTGTCTCTCACTTTACAATCTAAAACCACGTAACAATAAGAATGACACCGATACTACAGAAACTCAGCAAGGAATTATGTTAATGAGGGGTGTGTGTGTGTGGGGGGGGGGGGGGGGGGGGGGGGGGGGCGGGGGAGGGGGGAGGGCGAGGCGGGGGGTGGATGGGGGATTTGTGGGGTGGGTTGGGGTTGGCCAAAAGTGGCCATGGGGGTCAACTGGGAAGCGAACTCTCCCCCCCTGGGAAACCTGAGAGGCGACGAGAGAGAGAGAGAGAGAGAGAGAGAGAGAGAGAGTGAGAACTCAAAACGTTTTTATTCAAGGATTAAGATTTTAGGCATAGCCTATTCTTCCAATCTGTCCTCGCTGAGAGAGAGAGAGAGAGAGAGAGAGAGAGAGAGAGAGAGAGAGAGAGAGAGAGAGAGAGAGTGAGAGAGAGAGAGAACGAGTGAGAGAGAGAGAGAGAGAGAGAGAGAGAGAGGAGAGAGAGAGAGAGAGTGAGAGAGAGAGAGAGAAGCCAAAGACTCCCTGAGTGTGATTCCATTCCATTGACTGATGAGCCTGTTATCTGGCAATGACAACATGGTGTGAGGGCGTCACATGAGGATGGTGGGGGGGGGGGACGTGGGGGGGGGGGATACGGGGGATGGGTGGGGGTGATGGAGGGCGGGGGCAGTCGGGGTGGTGGGTGACACTGAGAAGGGAGGAAGGAGGAGGAGGAGGAGGAGGAGGAGGAGGGCGGGTTTGGAATGAGGGGAGGGGCAAGAGGCGAAGACTTGGCAAAGAGAGAAGAGACGGAGGGAGGGAGGGTGTGTGTGTGTGTGTGTGGGGGGGGGGGGGTGGGGGGGGTGGGGGGTGGGGGTGGGGGAGTGTGTGTGTGGGGAAAGTGTGTGTGTAAGTGTGTTTGTTAGTGTGTGAGTGTGTGTGTGTGTGTGTGTGTGTGTGTGTGTGTGTATGTGTGTGAGTATGTGTTAGTGTGTGTGTGTGTGTGTGTGTGTGTGTGTGTGTGTGTGAGTGCGTGTGTGTGCGTGTTAGTGTGTGTGTGTGCGTGTTAGTGTATGTGTGTGTGTGTGTGTGTGTGTGTGTGTGTGCGTGCGTGTTAGTGTGTGTGTGCGTGTTAGTGTGTGTGTGTGTGTGCGTGTTAGTGTGTGTGCGTGTTAGTGTGTGTGTGTGTGTTAGTGTGTGTGTGTGTGTGTGTGTGTGTGTGTGTGTGTGTGTGTGTGGAAAGTGGGTGAGTGTGGGGGAAGGAGGGAGGGAGTGAGTAAGGGAAGAGGAGGATGGTTTCGTAGAAAGGGGTTGAGGGGGTGAGAAGGAAGGCAGTATGGAAGGAGAGAAGGAGGAAGGGAGAGGATGATGGAAAAGGGAGGGGCAGGGAAGAGAAAGACACGGGGGGGTGAGGGGTGGAGAGGAGGAGGAGGCGGAGAGAGAGAGAGGGGGAGGTAGAGAGAGGGAGAGAGAGAGAGAGAGAGAGAGAGAGAGAGAGAGAGAGAGAGAGAGAGAAAGGCTAGGGCGAGCGCCATTGACTTGACTTAACTGAGCGATGTGATACGTTGATGCTAGAGGGCTGCCCTTGCGCTCCCCGGGTCCCGGCCAGCCACTCAGTGTCAAAGGCAGAGGTTTAGCGCTTTAGTGTTCTCGCCTGGTGCCCTAAGTGCTGTTGTTAGTGGCGGGGCCCGGGCGAGAGGGAGAGCGATGTAATGATTCCACTCTGCCTCGTAAAACGGTGATAACGTGCTCGGGTCAGACAGACAGTCAGTCAAGTCGCGTCGCGTCGCGTCGCGTCACGTCACGTCGCGCGCTCCCAGCACCTCCTTTCGGAAAGAGCGCCGCGCCCCGGCATCAGCTGAAGGAAGCTTTTTGCTACCCTTCTTGCCCTCTCATCGTCTTGGACTTGACTCCGGTCAGTGCTTCAACTCTCTTCCTCCTCCTCCTTCTTCTTCTTCTTCTTCTATTCGTCGTTGCCGGCGTCGCTTTCAAGACTTGGCCTGTGCCTGTGCCTGTGTCTGTGTCTGTGCCTGGCCCCGGACATTATTACCATCGTCAGTTGTGGGCAGGGGAAGAAAGGGAGGGTGGGGTGTGGGGGTGACTTTTCAGTCCGTGGTGCAGATTGTGCTGGATCACTATAGTAGGGCTGGCTGTTATTTCCAAGTCGTCAGTGTTTGGGTGGTGAGCGCTCCTATTTCGTTGTTCTTCATTGTTCCTCGTCAGTGTGTTCTTGTTCTTGTTATTGTTCCTCTTCTTCTTCTTGTTGTTCTTCATTCATTCATTCATTCATTCTTTCTTTCTTTCTTCTTCTTCTTCTACTTCCTCATCCTACTCTTTCTCTTCTTATTATTTCTTTTTCTTTCTTTCTTACTCAGTTTCTCTCTTTCTTTCTTTCTTCTTCTTTCTATATTTTCTTTCTTTCTTCTTCTTCTTCTTCTCCTTCCTTCTTTCTTTCTTTCTTTCTTTCTTCTTCTTCTTTCTTTCTTTTTCTTTCTTCTTGTTCTCCTTCCTTCATTCTTTCTTTTCTTCTTCTTTCTTTCTTTCTTCTTCTTCTTCTTCTTTCTTTCTTTCTTCTTCTTTCTATCTTTTCTTTCTTTCTTCTTCTTCTTCTTTCTTTCTTTTTGTCTTTCTTTCTTTCTTCTTTTTATCTTTTCCTCTTTCTTTCTTCTTTCCTTCTTCTCCTTCTGCATAGTGTATGACTTTGACTGGCGAAGACGTGAAGAGTTCTTCTTCTTCTTTGTCTTCGTGACATTTTGATCTTTGTTCTTCTTCTTGCTCTTCTCAGTTGTTCTTCCTGTTATCGTTCTCCTTCTTCTTGCTCTTCTTTTTTCTTCTTGTTCTCTCTCTCTCTCTCTCTCTCTCTCTCTCTCTGCCTCTCTCTGTCTGTCTGTCTTCTTTTTCTTCTTGTTCACTCTCTCTGTATCTCTCTGCCTCTGTCTGTCTGTCTGTCTGTCCGTCCGTCTGTCTTCTTTTTCTTCTTGTTCGCTCTCTCTCTGTGTATCTCTCTGCCTCTGCCTCTCTCTGTCTTCTTTTTCTTCTTGTTCGCTCTCTCTCTCTGTATCTGTCTGCCTCTCTCTGTATGTCTTCTTTTTCTTCTTGTTCTCTCTCTCTCTCTCTCTCTCTGTGTATCTCTCTGCCTCTCTCTCTCTTCCTTTTCTTCTTGTTCGCTCTCTCTCTGTGTATCTCTCTGCCTCTCTCTGTCTTCTTTTTCTTCTTGTTCTCTCTCTCTCTGTATCTCTGCCTCTGTTTGTCTGTCTGTCTTCTTTTTCTTCTTGTTCGCTCTCTCTCTCTCTCTCTGTATCTGTCTGCCTCTCTCTGTCTGTCTTCTTTTTCTTCTTGTTCGCTCTCTCTCTCTCTCTCTGTATCTGTCTGCCTCTCTCTGTCTGTCTGTCTCTCTTCTTTTTCTTCTTGTTCGCTCTCTCTCTCTGTATCTCTCTGCCTCTCTCTGTCTGTCTGTCTTCTTTTTCTTCTTGTTCTCTCTCTCTCTGTGTATCTCTCTGCCTCTGTCTCTGTCTGTCTTCTTTTTCTTCTTGTTCTCTCTCTCTCTGTGTATCTCTCTGCCTCACTCTGTCTGTCTCTCTTCTTTTTCTTCTTGTTCTCTCTCTCTCCGTGTATCTCTCTGCCTCTGTCTGTCTGTCTGTCTGTCTGTCTCTCTTCTTCTTCTCCATGAATTGTCAAAACCGCTCTCGCCGCTGTATGGTGCTAATGTGAGCGGATGCGAGTTGAAACACTGATACCATACCAATGTTGCAGTTTGACGTGGATTTCCCTGTAAAAAGGCCGTGTGAAGAATTTGTGTGATGTGATCAGCCTATAGTGTTGTTCCTCAGTTAAAGTGTAGAGGACTGTTGTGCTCATGGACGTGTTGGTGACGATGAGGGAGCAATGGTTTGCACACCGTTTGTCAGTGTCAGATGTGGTGTGGCTTTGATAATGACGATGATTCATATTGTTTAAAAATGACCTTAAAAAAATAAAATAAAAAAGGACATCGGAAATATCCTATCAATGTGTCAAAATCAGTACAGTTTTTGTTGAAATGAATAAATTAAATAAGCCAACCCCCCAAAAAAAACAACCAAACAAACAAACAACAACAACAAACCAAAACCAAAACAAAACAAGCAAACAACAACAACAAAAGAAAAAAAAAAACTAACAAAAAACTACAAACAAACAAACAAAGAAAACCCCCCAACAACAACACGAAAATCAAAACAAATCAAAACCGAAGTTGTAAATCGTTAAATATAATCTTGAGGCAGGTTGATATCTTCCGCTCAATTAATCTCTCTCTCTCTCTCATTAAGCAAATAGTTCTTAAATGACAACCGCCCCTTAACACCCCCCCCCCTCTACTCCCCCGCAAAGAAAGAAAAAAAAAGAGACCCCCCCACCCCCCCAGAAAACAAACATTATAATATTTCCGTGTTTGTGGCAGGTGGCGTGGAGTGAAGTGTGGCTGTCAAGATCTTCATCCATCCCTGTGGGAAAGAAGCTGGCTGCAAATCCCCCAAACCCCCGAAGCCCCCCCCACCACCTACCCCTCCCACACACACACCCCACGCCCCTTCCCTAGTCTCCGCCCTACTCCACATGACAAGACCCCCCCTCCCCCCGCCACCCCCGCCATCCTCCCACCACCATCATCATCACCACCTCCACCAGACTCCACCCTCCTTCAGTGAAGACAACTTCCTTGGGAGTAAAAGCCTATGCACGGCTCTGGCAGCTAGTAGCAGTAGGAGTGGTAATTCGGGATTTCTGACGGTGAACCGTTTGCCCAAAGAACGTGTGGCCCCCCCCCCCCCCCCCGACTCCCCCTCCTCGCCTCCCCACCCCCCGCTCCCCACAAACCCCTCAAGACTGCCCGTGCGAGTTTCCATCTGGACACAAGGTGGTGTTGCTGTCACAGTGCCGTTACAACCTGCCTGCCCCCCCACCCCCCCCCCACTTCTGCATGACAGCACACACACACACACACACACAAACAGAAAGCAGGGTTGCACGTGCTTCCTTTGGCGTTCAGTTCAGTGTGACAAAGGGAAAGGGGGAGGTGGATGATTGAAGACGAAAACGAGCGTGTTTGTGCCGTTGCTGACGACACTAGACTGTCTGTCCATCCATCAGTTTTTTTGTTTTTTCTCTCTCTCTCTTTTTCTGATTCTTCTCATCCTTCAGCGCACTCGCTGTTCGCTGGCTATTGATTGGCCCAGGTGCCGTCTAATCATGTACAGTCAGTCTCTTCTCACAGCATCAGGCGTGTTTCTTGTTGTTGCTTTTTTTTCGGGGGAGGGCGCGACACGGCTTGTCTTGTCTTGTCTTGTTTTCTTTCCTTTTGGGACAGAGAAGCGACACTGAGCTTTTTGCGCAGGAGACCTGTTTCGTGAATGAGGAAAAAAACAAATGGTAGTTGCTGGAGCGACGAAAGCGGAGGTGTTTTTTTTCTTCCTTTCTTCAGGATTGGATGGGTGGATGGGTGTTATTTCATTTTTGTCATTTTTTTTTTTAAAAGAAGCTTGTGTGCTGTAATAATTCCCCCAGCGCCAATTGAAAAGCAGTTTTCGCTTCTAATCGAGACACAGGGCCGGCCTCCTTTTTAGGCCGTTTTATTGCCGACGTTATTAGCTCACAGCGAAAGCAATAAGGAGTCGAGGCTGTCGACTGGAATAACTGCGCGCCGTGCGAAAGATTTGTCAGCAGAAGAAAAGCGGAAGGTCCATTACGTGCGGAGGGAAGGTGGAGCCAACAGCTTTTTATCCACCGAGAGGCCTCCGGAGGAAGCGCTGTCTGTCTGTCCGTGCTGTCGCCCCGCCGCGTGTATATAAAGAGCTTCAGGTGCCGCTGACGCAAACGGATGGACATGGCTTGATTCCACCCGCAGGTTAATGGAAGGTATGTAGGCACACGGCAAGCGGTACACTTGAGTGAGTGGGTTGTGCTGCGGGGAACGAGAACATGGCTGGACACTGTTGTGACGTACAGTAAACTACATGGAAACGAGAACATGGCTGGACACTGTTGTGACGTACAGTAAACTACATGGGAACGAGAACATGGTTGAACAGTGTTGTGACGTACAGTAAACTACATGGAAACGAGAACATGGTTGAACAGTGTTGTGACATACAATAAACTACATGGAAACGAGAACATGGTTGAACAGTGTTGTGACGAACAATAAACTACATGGAAACGAAAACATGGTTGGACACTGTTATGACGGACAATTAACTACATGGAAACGATAATATGGTTGAACAGTGTTGTGACGTACAATAAACTACATGGAAACGAGAACATGGTTGGACAGTGTTGTGACGTACAATAAACTGCATGGAAGCGAGAACATGGTTGGACAGTGTTGTGACGTACAATAAACTGCATGGAAACGAGAACAAACAGTTCCATAAACGTGAAGAACCAAGGCTGCACGGAGTTGTAAAAGTTCTTTGCCGTAAGTCTGTACTTGCCCGTGTTAACGTGTGTCTAATGTGTTCACACTGCGAGGTGGTGTGAAGTAAAATATACTCCAGACTGTCGCTGTTCCTCGCGGTGATATTGTCCAGTAAAAGTTACGACAACCAAGAGATTGTGTGCTGGAGAATTTAGCGTCGAACAAACCTTCCAATGAGATGGGAGCTCTTAACCGTTTTAAGCATGACTGTTATTTCCAGACGCCATCAGTGCGTTTTTTGGGGTGACAGTAAACGGTTAACGGTTAAAGTTTTTATTTTGCTCGTGCGATGTGGAGACTTTCGTTTTATCTCCGGCACTAACGAAACAGCCGATACCGGAGCTGCTTTGCTGCTGTGAAGGAATACATACGAAACGTTTGATGGCACATTAGCCATACAGTCGATAGAGCATTTGTCTACCTCTGCGACGCTATCACAAAATGCAAAGCTTTATAGCGCGCAAGATCGCCGGCGTTTCGTGACAGTTAAAACAACAGAAAGACTTTTCTCAAAGCTAGTACCTCCACAATTCCCCACTTTCACAGATAAGCGTGGAAGCACCAGCCTGGGCAATATTCCGTCACAAAGGCCTCAGTTTGGAACCAAATCAACCGGTGCGGAATTTTATTGTGTTTCGAATGAACGATGTTAGTTTGATAGTTAGCGAGAAGCGTAGATACGGATCTTTTCTTACAGTGGAGTTATTGGAGATATTCCTGGGTTTTTATTCCAACAAGTCGCAAGCTGGGGGCTCGGTCATTAGCGGAGAGTGCGCGTGTGATCCGAGTGAGGCATTATAAGTTTTGAAATGTTCCTGGCTCCTCTGATT
>NC_134877.1:25157732-25160232 GCF_041734735.1 Babylonia areolata | reverse complement strand
GTCTCTCTCTCATTTTGTATCTCTGTCTTTATCTCATCAGTCACACACTCACACACATACACATACGCACGTACGCACACACGCACACACACATACACGAGCACCAGAGAGAAAGAGAGAGAGAGAGAGAGAGAGAGAGAGAGAGAGAGAGAGAGAGAGAGAGAGAGAGAGAGTCAGATGGTTTAATGTGTTTCGGCCATAGGCATACATACACATCGGGAAAAGGGGAAGATGGATGGGGGAAGAGAGAGAGAGTAGATCATCCAACATGTTCATTAACAAACTATGTAGTAACTTCATTTTAAACACAGTATGTACGAACTAAAATTAAGAGAGAGAGTAGGTCATCCAACATGTTTATTAACAAACTATGTAGTAACTTCATTTTAAACACAGTATGTACGAACTAAAATTAAGAGAGAGAGTAGGTCATCCAACATGTTTATTAACAAACTATGTTGTAACTTCATTTTAAACACAGTATGTACGAACTAAAATTATTTTCATGTGTTTTTTTTTCCTTATTAAATAAGTATGAGGTCAATTTCCAGATTAAGTATAATGTTAATTCACTGCACGTCATACATTCTAAACTACCAATAACATTTGGCAGTCAAGGTTCAATGAAAATACGATATATTATACACATTTCTCGGGGTGGTATTGATAAAATCCGTTAACTTGAATTGATTTGTTGTCTCCTTCTTTATACAGCATGGAAAATGAATTTGCCGAACTTGACGACTTAAGTTATCGTTTTTTTCCCTTCTAACAGTATGCTTATGGGTAAATTGAGAGAGAGAGAGAGAGAGAGAGAGAGAGAGAGAGAGAGAGGGAGGGAGAGGGAGAGAGAGAGAGAGTTATATCCTCTTGTATGTTTTGATGCCCCCATTGAAACATAGTGAAAACAAGACAAGACAAGACAAGACAAGACAAGACGAAATTAAGCCGCCTAGAAATTTCATAAATAACTGTTCTCAAGCGAAAAAGAGAAGAAAAAAAAAAAGAAAAAAAGAAAAGAAAAAGAAAAAGAAAAAAAGCCCCCCCCCCCCCCCAAAAAAAAGACCAAAACAAAACAAAACAAAACAAAACAAAAAAAACCACCAAACACACACACACACACACACACACACACACACACACACACACACACACACACACAAACCCAAAGAAAAGAAAAAAAAGACAAAAAAAAAAAGACATCCGATGTAACAATATTTCGCTTATTTGGTTGTGCACACACTGGTCTGTCCAAATTATAGGCGATGGTGACAGTGATAATGATAATGAGGATAATGATAATAATTGTAATAATAATAATAATGTTGATGTTGATGTTTGCTGTTAACAATTTTCATTTTAAAACTGCGACGTAGCAATCGTGTGTGTAGGTGCTCTCTCTCTCTCTCTCTCTCTCTCTCTCTCTCTCTGTGTGTGTGTGTGTGTGTGTGTGTGTGTGTGTGTGTGTGTGTGTGTGTGTGTGTGTGAGATTCTAAAAAAAGGAATAAAGAAACATCAGGCCATCTTATCAATTACGCACAGAATCTGAGTGGGTATAATTTTATCCTATCACTATTCTTCTCTATCTCATCTACATTAAAAAAAACCAACAACCCAGCCTTCCTCTCTCTCTTTGCTTTTCTTTGTCTATCTCCCTCTCTTTCTCTGTCTGTCTGCATTTCTGTTTCATCCACTTTATATATAGAGCTTTTCAATGGAAACAAACATTTAAGTCCTAACTCAATATTGTGTGTGGTGTTTTTTTAATTTTTTTTATTTTATTAATTTTTTTTTCAGCTCTGAAAGGTTAATTTAACATAATCAGGTTGGTATTGACAAATTCTAGTATCGTCGAAAACAACATTGTATCACCTCCTCTCCCCCCCGCCCCCGCCACCCCCCCGACCCCCTGTTCAGAATTATGTGGCTATGGCGTTTTAATGAATTTAGTTCCATGAAAAATCCACTTTGATAGGATAACGAAAAAAAAAAAAAAATTGCAGGCAGAAAAAAAATCACACACACACACACACACACACACACACACACACACACACACACACACACACACACACACAAAGAACAAAGAACAAAGAAAGAAAAAAAAGGTGGCGCTATCAGTGTAGCGACGCGCTCTCCCTGGGTAGAGCAGCCCAAATTTCACACAGAGAAATATGTTGCGACAAAGAGTGTAATATATATCTATTATATATATATATATATACATAATTTCATTTCATGCTTATTCTTTTCATACAAAAGTAGTTAGGCTCTCAGGAACTGACCAGTACGTTTTAAAAATGATAATAATAATAATAATAATAATAACTGTATTACATTTTTTTTAAACACATATGTGCTATAGCGTATATGGATAAGTCCGCACGCTTTTACACTATCCTTCGGTGGAACTGAAACTGATCGAAACAGGATGCAAGGAATACTGAAAAAAAAACCCAACCAACCACCACCATCAACAAAAACAAACAAAAACCCACCT
>NC_134877.1:25140232-25142732 GCF_041734735.1 Babylonia areolata | reverse complement strand
GGAGAAGTTGAGAAGAACAAGCAGAAGAGGAAAAAAAAAAAAGAGAGAAAGAAAGAAAGATAATAGAGTAGACACGAAACCGAAAAAAAAAAAAAAAAAAAATCGTGTCATCGGACAGGCTTCAGTATTTTGTGCAACGGCGACGTTTGCCCCCTGTTTATTTATTTATCTAAAATTTATTTATTTATTCATTCATTTACTAATCTATTCATCTATTTATTTATTTGTTTATTGATTTATTTCATTTTATTTATCTTGTTTGTTTATTTATTCATGTATGTATGTATGTATGTATGTATGTATGTATGTATGTATGTATGTATGTATGTATGTATTTACTCATTCATTCATTCATTCGGATAGGCTTCAATGTTTGTGTAACAGCGTCGCTTGCCTATTTCTCTTTACTTACTTACTTATTTATTTATTTACTTATCTGTTTCTTTATTTATTTGTTCATTTATTTATTTATTTATTTACCCCCGAAAACGGAGTGCAGCTGCCTACATGACGGGGTGAAAAACGGTCATACACGTAAAAGGCCACTCGTGTACATAGGAGTGAACGTGGGAGTTGCAGCCCACGAACGAAGAAGAAGAAGAAGAAGAAGAATTATTTATTTATTTATTTATTTATTCATTCATTCATTTCTTTATTTAATTATTTCTTTATTTCTTTATTCATTTATTATCTGTTTATTTATTTATTTATTTATTTATTTATTTAATACGCTCATTCATTCGTTCATTTACTCTTTCATTCATTTAGTCATTTATCTATATATCTATTCATTTTAAGTATATGTGTTTGCTTGCTTTACCCCCCCCCCCCTCCCCGCCTCCCCGATCCCCCCCCCCACCCCTTTTTTTGTGTCTTTTTAATTAATATTTGTTTATTTCCTCATATGACTGTTTCACAGCAACGACACCCAACACAACACAACACAACACAGCACAACACAGCACAACACAGCACAACGCAGCACAACACAGCACAACACAGCACAACACAGCACAACGCAGCACAACACAGCACAACACAGCACAACGCAACGTTAAGCAGCAAATGCGCTCTGCAATTTATGTAGAATCATTATAACATTCATTCTGCGTTTGAACCCGCAAATCGATCATTTTTTTAAAATTTAACTGAAACGAGGTGACCCCCCACGGTAGAATTGAGTATCGTTTTCTCTGGGTTGTTTATTTAATCTGAAAAAAAAGAGAGAAGATTTTGTTGATCTGTTGAGCTGTCTCAGTGTCTGTGTCTGTCTCTGCGTCTCTGTCTGTCTGTCTGTCTGTCTCCCACCCCCTCTCTCTCTCCAAAGGTTCAAAGAAATTTAACCCTTTTGCTCCTTTTGGGGTGTGGAGGATAAAACGACAATACGTACTCATTGAACCACAACTTCAGTGTCCAACGATGTCTCTGAAACACGCAAAAAAAAAAACACGCACGCCCACGCACGCACCCCCCCCCCTCCCTCTTCCCCTCTCCCTCTCTGACAGTCTCCTCTCCCCCCCGACCCCCCCGCGCGCCCCCCTCCCTCCCCGTGCGCCCCCCGTCCCCGTGCCCCACACCTGTCTTTCAATTTAATTTGATTTTAATTGTCATTTTCTAACGGCGAAACGAATACTTGTTCCTTTTCCTGAACAAAGTATCCATTAGTAACATATTGCATTGTAACTTATTTCATACGATGTTGTGTGTGTGTGTGTGTGTTTTAAATAATATTTAATATATACAATATATATATATATATATATATATGTGTGTGTGTGTGTGTGTGTGTGTGTGTGTGTGTGTTTAAAAAATATATATACAATATGTATTTTCATATTTAATCAAGCAAATAGGTGGAATATGTATTGCTTGCTTATTTACCTCTTCACATGGGCTATCGCGTAATGAATCATATGTCCGTATTCTCAGTTTCATTCTAATCTGAAACTGAGAAGTCAGGAGGATGAAATTTTAAGCGCGCGCGCACACACACACACACACACACACACACACACACACACACACACACACACACACACACACACACACACACACACACACACACACACACACAAATAGCCATCCGTGAATTCGTTCTTTCTTTAGTTCATTTGTAAGTGTGCTTCGTATCACTTGTAATTATTTGTTTATTTATCTGTATATTCATTGCGGTATTAATTTCTACCTTTTGCCTTTTCGTTTATCTATTTATTCATTCATTCATTCATTCATTCATTCATTAATTATTTATTTATTTATTTATCTATCTACGGTTTGTTCTTTTTTCGCACTCAGACTTTTGGGATATTTAAGCCAAACAACAACAACAACAACAAAAACCAACCAACCAACAAAACCAACAAGAAAACCCAAAAAAAAAACCCCTCCTCTAAATAAGTCACTACACTGTCGCACTTTAAAAAGAAGAGTCACAGATAGATAGATAGATAGATAGATAGATAGAGAGAGAGAGAGAGAGAGAGAGAGAGAGAGAGAGAGA
>NC_134877.1:25110232-25132732 GCF_041734735.1 Babylonia areolata | reverse complement strand
TCTCTTGAAAGGCCCATTACGCACTGCGCGCAGATTTGGGCACCAATCGCAGCGGCGGCGGGTCCTTTGGCAGAAGAACAAGTGATGGCGGCCGATCGATGGCAGCTGATTGCGTTCCACGAGAGCACAAGGGAGTGTCAGGGTGATGAATTGCTCAATCCCAGTCTGCTGTTGTGACGCCCATCAGTTAAGAGAGAGGGTGGTGGTGAAGGAAGGGGGGGCGCGGGGGGGTGGGGTGGGGGGGGGGGGAGGGGTGTGGTGTCGGGTGGGGGGGTGTGGGGGTGGGCGGGTGAGGGTAGCGTCTTGCGGACAGCAACTTCTTTTCCTTCCCCCCACCCCACCCCCACCCCCACCCCCCCATCTCCTCACTCTCTCTTTCTCTCACTCTACTATCTCTTTCCCCTCCTCTCTCTCTCTCTCTCTGTCTCTCTCTCCCTCTCTCTCTCCGTCTCTCTCTCTCTTTCTCCTTCTGTGTCTTTCCCCTACGCTCTCTCTCTGTCCCTCTCTCCCTCTCTCTTTCTCCTACTCTCTCTCCCCTACTCTCTCTTTCCCCTCCTCTTTCTCTCTGTGTGTCTCTCTCCCTCCTTCTCTCTCTCTCTCTCTCCATCTGTTTCCCCTACTCTCTCTGTCTCTCTCTCCCTCCCTCCCTCTCTCTCTCTCCTACTATCTCTTTTCCCTACGCTCCCTCTCTCTCTCCTACTATATCTTTCCCCTACGATCTCTCTCTCCCTCTCTCTCTCCTTCTACCTCTTTCCCTCCTCTCTCTCTGCCTCTCTCTCTCTGTGTCTGTCTCTCTCTGTCTCTCCCTCCTCTTCCCTCCCCCCTCTCCTTCCTGTCACTGACTACGACACTTCCTCCTTTTTAATTCCTCTCACACACACACGCACACACACACACGCACGCACGCACACACGCACGCACGCACGCACGCACGAGCACACACACACACACGCACACACAGTCACATGGACGGCTTTCTCTTTTTGTGTGTGTGTGTGTGTGTGTGTGTGTGCGCGTGTGCGTGTGCGTGTGTGTGTGTGTGTGTGTGTGTGTGTGTGTGTGTGTGTGTGTGAACAGTACCAACGTAGCAGCTACAAAATAACAATGGTGATGATGATGCAGTTTCTGTTTCAATCTATTTATCTATTTTATATATAAATATATGAGTTTCAAAGATGTGTCAAATCATGAGGACTGATATATATATATATATAATATAATATAATATAATATAAAAGCAACACCACATCTGCTTTGAAAACAAAAAAGAAAAAAGAAAAAAAAGATGATGATGAAATCAATGTTGTGATGATGACGATAATCACCCATCTTGGTCATCATCATCATCATCATCATCATCATTACTCTAACAAGAATGCACTTAACTGCACAGTCGGAGTGTGTGTGTGTGTGAGGAGAGGAGTGTGGGGTTGGGGAGGAGGGGGGGGGGGGGGGGGGGGGCAACCCCCCAAATCATCCAAGGCACCGAACTCCCTCCTCCCCCCCCTCCAAACCTCCCTATCCCCTACCCCCCCCCCCTACCCCCCCTCCATGCCCCCACGATTCTCTCAGGAACTCTGCGAATCGGACACGGCAGCGGCCAGATTGCCAGCGCGGATAACGTCCACCTTCAGACTGACCGATGCGCCCTCGGGGATCCACTTCTTTCTCTCTCTCTCTCTCTCTCTCTCTCTCTCTCTCTCTCTCTCTCTCTCTCTCTCCTCGCTTGCCTCCACTTTATCAGGGTCCTAACCTTTTCAGCTGACGACGACGACGCTGGGAGTGAGGGAAACGGAGGCGATGTCAGGGAACGATAAAAGGGCGCTTTTGCTTGAAAAGGGAGCAAGGAGAGGAAGAGCTTTTCTCCTTCATACTCCTGCCGAACCCCAAGTCACAGGGGAATCAGAGGTGTGGTGTGGGTTGGGTTGGGTTGGGGTTGGGTGAGGAGAAAGAGTTATGGTCCCCAGTGGTGCAACAAATGTCTTTAGAATGATTTCGCGGCTGATCTGCCGTCAAATTATTAGGATCGTTTAAACCTGACGGTTGAAAAATTGGGTGTGTGGTGTGTGTGTGTGTGTGTGTGTGTGTGTGTGGCGGGTGAGGGTGGGGGGTGGGTGGGTGAGGGGTGGGGGAGTGGAGGCGTTAGGGGCTGGGGGGTTTTGGCGTTGAGAAGGGAAAGGAGGAAAGTGATTTTTCTTTTTCTTTTTTTTCCTTTTTTTTTCTTTCTTTCTTTCCCTCTTGCTCCTGATCTCGTGTCTCGTGTGTGCCGTGCTGTGCGTTGTTACTGTTACGACAGTGTGTTGTGTGTGAGTGAGAGGTGTTGAAAGGAAAACCGTTTGTTGCTTGCTGTTGAAGATTGATGCTGCGTTATCTATTTATTCATTCATTTATTTATCTATTTATCTATTCATTAATTAATAATCTATTTAAAAAAACAACAACTATTTTTTGTTTGTTTTGTTATTATATTTTATTATATTATTTTATTTTATTTCAATTTAATTTAATTTAATTTATTTAAAAAATATTTATTTTCATTTATTTAATTTAATTTATTTATATTTTTTTAAAATAATAATATTGATTTATTTATTATTTATTTTTAATTTTTATTTTTATATTTTTTCTCAAGGCCTGACTAAGCGCGCTGGGTTACGCTGCTGGTCAGGCATCTGCTTGGCAGATGTGGTGTAGCGTATATGGATTTGTCCGAACGCAGTGACGCCTCCTTGAGCGACTGATACTGATACTGACAGTAATCTATTTATTCATTCATTTATGTATTGAATCATTCATTTATATATTCATCCATGTACTTTTTTTTTCTTTTCTATTAAGCAAAGATGTTATCTGTTATAGCAGCAGGCGGATTCAGTTTGAAAAATGGGCTTCGTTTTCAGCGTTTCTCTGTTGCTTTGTGCGCATGCATGAACACTGACGTGCATGCTGCGTATGTATGATACATTCACACACACACACACACACACACACATACATGATAGATACACGCATGGTTTTTATTTTAATTTTATTATTATTATTTTTTTTACGGGTGTCAACATCGGTTTCAACAAAGGGGAAATATACAGGGAAATATGTCAAAGACCAAATACTATTAGTTTGAACATGCGTATAGATGCGCAAAGTGATCAACATATCGGGTGTCCCTCTGATATTGGATTTTTTTGACATGCTGTTTTGAATTTGACAATACTCGCATAATTTGCGTCCGAACTTTTAGATATTTTGCAGTCTCATTGATGATACCCTAAGATAACTGTGTGAAAATTTTCAATGAATTCGGTTTCTCTATCGCTGAGAAAATACTTGTCCAAAAGCGGTTCACTTTTTTGGGGGGACACCCTATATATGCAAAAATAGATATAGATAAGTGGAGTGATGGCCTAGAGGTAACGCGTCCGCCTAGGAAGCGAGATAATCTGAGCGCGCTGGTTCCAATCACGGCTCAGCCGCCGACATTTTCTCCCCGTCCACTAGACCTTGAGTGGTGGTCTGGACGCTAATCATTCGGATGAGACGATAAACCGAGGTCCCGTGTGCAGCATGCATTTAGCGCACGTAAAAGAACCCACGGCAACAAAAGGGTTGTTCCTGGCAAAATTCTGTAGAAAAATCCACTTCAATAGCAAAAACAAATAAAACTGCTTGCAGGAAAAATACAAAAAAATGGGTGGCGCTGTAGTGTAGCGACGCGCTTTCCCTGGGGAAAGCAGCCCGAATTTCACACAGAGAAATCTGATGTGATAAAAAGAAATACAAATACAAATATACGCTTACATTTTTGTATTTGTTTAATCTAAACAACCTTTCGTATGTACTTATGAAAATGCTCACCCCAAAAAACACACACACACACAAAGAAACAACCAACCAACAAACAAAAACAAAACAAAACAAACAAACAAAAAAAAAAAACAAAAACAACAACAACAAAAAAACAAACAAACCCACACACATCATCCTTATTAACAAAACAAAACAACTAAAAAATCAAATAAACCAACCAACAAAGAAACAAATTAACAGACGAAAAACAAAGAAGAAAAAAAGAAAAAAGAAAAAAAAGAAAGAAAGAAAAAAAAAATTGAAAAGAAAAGAAAAAAAAGAAAGAAAGAAATTGGATACAGATTAAGAAATATAATATATTTTAAGACCGTTTCATAACAAAACCAGTAAGATAATTGCACGTGTTTCGGAATCTGTTATAAAATAAAACGCATCCTTTATTGTGAATATATTACACGCCTTGAAGATCATTGATCTGTGCTGCTAAAAAGTCCATCGAGTCTTGAAGATCAGTACAATCCACTTTGCTATTTTACTCTCGTAATCAAAGTAATGTTAAACAAATGTAATATGGTTCCTGTTAATACTCCATCCCTCTTTTATTAAAAAAAAAAGATATTAAAGTCAAAGTGCAGTTGTCACTTTCAGAGAAATAAAATCTATCCTTTATTTGAACCGACAGTGTGTTCGATAATAGTAACAATAAACGAATAAGAAAAAAAAAAAATCAACACCGCTCTTTAACCCAATATCAAGAAGGCTTCAAGCACAATACAATAAGACATAGAATATCAAATAGATCAATTAAAAAAACAACAAAAAAACAACAACAAAAAACACCGAGACCATTTTCAAGAATAATTTCTATGTAGTCAGGATTTCACATAACTCACAACAGTATATTTTTCAGTATTTTAAAAACATTTCTTATGCTTCTTCTTCTTCTTTGTTCGTGGGCTGCAACTCCCACGTTCACTCGTAAGTACACGAGTGGGCTTTTACGTGCATGACCGTTTTTACCCCGCCATTTTGGCAGCCATACTCCGTTTTCGGGGGCGAACATGCTGGGTATGTTCTCGTTTCCATAACCCACGGAACGCTGACATGGATTACAGGTTCTTTAACGTGCACATTTCATCTTCTGTTTGCGTATACACACGAAGGGGGTTCAGGCACTAGCAGGTCTGCACATATATTGAATAGGGTGATCGGAAAAAATCTCCACCCTTTACACACCAGGCGCCGTTACCGAGATTCGAACCCGGGACCCTGGGATTGAAAGTCAAACGCTTTAACCACTCGGCTATTGCGCTCGTCTATTTCTTATGCGATTTATGCTGAATACAAAAAAGAAAAAAAAGAAAAAGAAAAGAAAAGAAAAAGATGAATTTGAGAGAGAACAGAACAGAACAGAATTTTATTCAGTAAGGCCAAAGCCCTCCTTGAAGAAGTGTTAACATGAATCACATTTTCGAAAGTGTAGTATGCATGACACCATGAAAAACAACAAAAAACAACAAAAAACCCCCAACAAAAACCTAGACAACATAATTATCAGCATGAAATATTCCTACATGTATAGCAAGTTCAGAAATGAAAGTATGAATATCCAGGTCTTTACTTCACAGGTCTACTGTATTAAAAAACAACAACAACAGCAACAACAACAACAACAACAACTGTCAACTAATATGATATTCCAGCCAGATAAATTCTCTTCAGTTGAGAGAGAGAGAGAGAGAGAGAGAGAGAGAGAGAGAGAGAGAGAGAGAGAGAGTGTGAATGAATGAATGAATGAATCTTTATTTTCCAACGGTGGAGATATTAATTAGCACATTGGCCGACTTGCATATCTGCCGTTGTTCTAAGAGACACACAAACATATACACATATAAATGCTGTTATACTCAATGCATGTATAATGTACAAATGTACAAGAGAGAGAGAGAGAGAGAGAGAGAGAGAGAGAGAGAGAGAGAGAGGCTTTCTAGTATTGAATTGTATTCTGTTGTATTGACAAGAGAGAGAGAGAGAGAGAGAGAGAGAGAGAGAGAGAGAGAGGCTTTCTAGTATTGAATTGTATTGTGTTGTATTGACGAGAGAGAGGGAGGGGAGAGAGAGAGAGAGAGAGAGAGAGAGAGAGAGAGGCTTTCTAGTACTGAATTGTATTGTGTTGTATTGACAAGAGAGAGAGAGACAGAGAGAGAGAGAGAGAGGCTTTCTAGTATTGAATTGTATTGCATTATGTGGTATTGACAAGAGAGAGAGAGAGAGAGAGAGAGAGAGAGAGAGAGAGAGAGAGAGAGGCTTTCTAGTATTGAATTGTATTGTGTTGTATTGACAAGAGGGAGGGAGAGAGAGAGAGAGAGAGAGAGAGAGAGAGAGAGAGAGAGAGAGAGAGAGAGAGAGAGAGAGAGAGACGCTTTCTAGTATTGAATTGTATTGTATTGTATTCTATTGTATGCTTTCTAGTATTGTATTGTATTGTATCGTATGCTTTCTAGTACTGTATTGTATTGTACTGTATTGTATTGTATTGTATTGTATGATTCTTCGTCCACAACAGATTTCTTTGCGTGAACTGTGGGCTTCTCTCCCCATGGAGAGCGCATCACCATATTCCGACACTGCTTTTCTTCTTCGTTTTCTTTCTTTCTTTTCTGCAAAATATTTCTGCATATATTTCACTGTCAAAGTGCATTTCCCTGTACTTAACACTGCCAGGAATTCTTACTCTCGTTACCGTTGGAGCGCGCCAAAATAAGTGCGTGCTGCAGACTAGATAGACCTCGGTGGAGTCGGAGCCTCATTCGAAAGACTAGCGCCCAGACCACCAGACTGGAGGTCTTAGTGGAGGGATAAATAAGTGCGTGCTGCAGACTGGACCTCGGTGGAGTCGGCGCCTCATTCAGTTCGAAAGACTAGCGCCCAGACCACCAGACTCGAGGTCTTTAGAGTGGAGAGATGAGGAGGGGCTGGTGTGGGGGTGAAGTGGTGTGAGGTGGTGGTGGTGGTGGTGTGGGGGGGAGAGTGAGAAAGTCTCGATCCCTGCTGGGGGGCGGTGGGCGGGGGTGGAGGGGCTGGAACCAGTGAACATTTGCTTCCTGGTCAGGCGCATTATCCGCTCGGCCACCTGTCCAATGGTTACTATAATTCTTCTTCTTCTTCTTCTTCTTCCTCCTCTTCTACTTCTTCTTCTTCTACTTCTCCCTCTTCTTCTTCTACTTCTTCTTCCTCTTCTACTTCTTCTTTTCCCTCTTCTACTTCTTCTTCTTCCTCTTCTTCCTCTTCTACTTCTTCTTCTTCTTCTACTTCTTCTTCCTCTTCTTCCTCTTCTACTTCTTCTTCTTCTTCTTCCTCTTCTACTCCTTCTTCCTCTTCGTGGGCTGCAACTCCCCACGTTCACTCGTATGTACACGAGTGGGCTTTTACGTGTTTGACCGTTTTTACCTCCCCCCACTCCCACCATGTAAGCAGCCATACTCCGTTTTCGGGCGTGTACATGCCGAACGCTGACATGGATCACAGGATCTTTAACGTACAGTATTTGATCTTCTGCTTGCGTATACATACAAATTAATGGGGTTCAGGCACTAAGCAGGTCTGCGCATATGTTGACCTGGGAGATCGGAAAAAAAAAATCTCCACCCTTTTCCCACCAGGCGCCGTTACCGAGATTCGAACCCGGGACCCTCAGATTGAAAAGTCCAACGCTTTAACCACTCGGCTAAATAATAATAATTTAATTTTGATAATTGGAGAGACGCCGTATCCTATTCACCACCTTAGAAGAAGAAGAAGAAGAAGAAGAAGAAGCCTCAAAATCCATGCAGCAAAATATGAGTAAGTCATGCAGCTCCCTCAAACCCATGAAGAGAGAGATAAGCAGAACAAGGGAATCAAAAGATGGGAACTTACTGCCCCCCCCCCCCCGCCCATCCTCACCCCCCACCCCTCCCACACACACACACCGAGCCCCCTCTCCCTCCCATCCATCACCCTATTCCTCCATCCTCCCCTAGTGCCATCCCCATCCTCAACCCCCCCCCCTCACCCCCTCTCCCCGTGGGAGTCTACCCCGGGCAAAAAGCTGCCACTGACAAATGGACCCCCGGGACAGGTAAAGAGAAAGTGATGCTTATTCCGCTCAAACCCCCGCCCCCCACCCCCTGCCCCCTCTCCCAATCCTCCCACACCCTCCCTCCCCCCCACACCTAAAAAGTTCATCCCCCCACCCCTGCATCCACCATCCACCTCCCCCCCCCCGCCCCGCACCCCTCCCCTCATTGGACAATAAAGCGCTCGGTGTATATGCAAATGAGTCCTCCTGTGGGACCTTTTGATTGGTCTTCAGCTGTTGTAGCCTGGAGCTATTACTGTTGAAGACTGTCGTTTACTGCTGACTGGGGTCCAATGTAGGGGGTGGGCAGGGGGAGGGGGGTGGGGTTCAGGGGGAAGTGGGGGAGCGGGGGTGGGGGGTGGGGGGTTGACGGTGACGGTATAGGGTTGAGAAAGGGGAGGGGGGGGGGGGGGTTGGGAGGGGGAGGGGAGGGGAAAGAAGTTGAAGATTTTGGTTTGTCAGTCTCTCTCTTGGGGCTGTCACATGACTGAATCAAATGTGGGTGTTATTACGTTGGCAGTTTTTTTTTTATAGTTTTTTTTTGTTTTGTTTTAGTGGGCAGTGGGGTTATTAATATTTTCTCCCCTTTCCTAACCCCCCCCCCCCACCCCCCCCCCCCAAAAAAAAAACCCCTTCACATCCACACACGTTTTGCAGCACGCACTTAGCGCACGTAAAAGAACCCACGGCAACAAAAGGGTTGTTCCTGGCAAAATTCTGTAGAAAAATCCACGTCTATAGGAAAAACAAATAAAACTGCACGCAGGAAAAAATACAAAAAAATGGGTGGCGCTGTAGTATAGCGACGCGCTCTCCTTGGGAGAGCAGCCCGAATTTCACACAGAGAAATCTGTTGTGATAAAAAGAAATGCAAATACAAATGCAAATATGTTAGATTATCTGTGTGTGTGTGTGTGTGTGTGTGTGTGTGTGTGTGTGTGTGTGTGTGTGTGTGTGTGTGTGTGTTGTTCTTGTTGTTGTGGGTGGTAAGCCAGACAGATATCTTAAACACCAACACCATAATAAAGTGAAACTGAGAAGATTTACATAAAATACCAAACCACAACATATGAACTCAACCAAACTAAACCTAAACAAAATGTGATCAAGTAACATAAGAAGAGAAAAAAAAAGAAGAGTTAAATCTCTTCTCCTTCTTCGTTCGTGGGCCGTAACTCCCACATTCACTCGTATAATATACACGAGTGGGCTTTTACGTGTATGACCCGTTTTTACCCTGCCATGTAGGCAACCACACTCCGTGTTCGGGGGGTGGGGGTGGGGGTCGGGGGGTGAAGGCTGAACCAAATATAAACGTATCTGAAATAAAGTCGGATTATCTGAAAGGGGAAAATACCAACTTCCCAAAACTTTTTTTGTATTTTTATGCCTGCAACGCATTCAAACAAAGAAAGCAGACACAGACACAGATATGCTTTTTTTTTTCTTGTTGTTCTCCTTCTTTTTTTTTCTCCATTAATTCTCCTGTTCTCCTTCGTCCTCACCTCTCCTTTCTCCATCATCGCAGTGACGTTATCGATGATGCACACCATCACCACCACTATCATCATCATCGTCGTCGCACGCACCACGCACATACACACACACACCACGCATACACAGACACACACATATACACGCCACGCGCGCGCGCGCGCGTGCACACATACACGCACACACATCTATCTATCTATCTACCTATCTATCTATCTATCTCCAAAAGAAAGAACACAAAAGGAACGCACACACACACATACACGCACACACACACACACACACACACACACACACACACATATATATATATATATAGAGAGAGAGAGGTGTGTGTGTGTGTGTGTGTGTGTGTGTGTGCGCGCGCGTGCATATATATATATATAGAATTTTATATATATATATATATATATATCACATACATATATACACACATAAATATGCACACACACACACACACACACACACACATATATATATATATATATATATATATATATATATATACACACACATAAATATTCAGTAACATATAAGAGACACAGCACTGTACATTGCATACATGCCAGAAGTGAACGGGGTTTTTTCCCCCAACGCAAACAGGAAAAAATTCACCAGAAAAAACAACAACAACAACAACAAAACAAAAACGCGTCAACAAGTTGAGTCAGAGATGCACCTTGTTTGTCGTGTTGAATCAGAAAGCACTCATTATGATGTTCAGGGATCTGAGTAAAGGGGTCAACAAACGTTTTTTTTTTTTTTTTTTTTTTTTTTTTTTTTTTTTTCTCCTCGTAAACAATGAACGAAATTTCAAAACATTTCGTTTGTATTTTCCAGTAAAATTTTTTTTTTTGGTAAACATCTTTGTTTTTCTTTTCTTGCTTCTTCAACGGTTGAGCAATCAAAGAGGTCATGAAAATCGTTCTTAAGATCTCAAGGTTTACACTTAGTACAAGTTCAGTCTTCATGGGGGAGAGGGGAGGGGGGAGGGGGGTGGGGGTGGGGTGGGGTGGGGGGTGGGGGGGTCGGTGTTTAATATTCTCCCCTTTTGAACAGGAAGATTACGCTTAAACATCCTGTACTTCACACGTGTACAAGCAAGTGTTTCTGGTCGAACTGTTAAGATGATTTTCAAGAGAAAACTTATCTTTATACAGTTTATGATTACTATTATATACACTGATGCGGTGAGAATATCGGAGTCAGTATAAATGACTGTCCCGTTTTATTTATTTATTTTATTTTATTTTTTATATATGTATATGTGTATGTATGTTTGGAGGTTTGTATTTATTTCTTTATTTATTCGCTTTCTCATTCACCTATTAGTTTATCAGTTTTGATTTGCATTTATTTTATTTTCGTATTGAGTGTACCTCACTGTCAATACATAAACAACAACAACAACAACAGCAAAAATACAGCATATTATACAATCGAAAAACGACAGTTTCAGTTTCAGTAGCGACAACAAACAAACAAACAAACCCAAAACAAAAAAGACAAACAACAAACAACAAATCTCAATCAGTTGTCTCTGTCCCACTCTTCCCGTACCCCCGACACCCCTTTTATATATCAAGTTTTACTTGGTTTAAATGATCCTTAATTATTCAGCAGTACTCAGGAATCACGAGTTCAAGCAAAGATAAAAAGCCCCCCCCCCCCCCCCCCCCCCAAAGAAAAAGCATCACCACGCTCAAAAGCCTATACTGTACTCACACGTTTCGCACTTTCTGAATGCAAATTTCAAATTTCAACACGGCGACGGTTTGACGTACGAACCGTACTTTATCACTGACCTCAAATGCCTTCTGTTTATTTTATATATTCTATCGTAAACTCTATTGATTTTTTTTCTATATATTCGATTTATTTTTTTTTTTCTGTATATCCTATCTTGTATTGATTTTTTTCTCGATATACTCTACTCTATTGTATTGATTTTATGGTCTAAATAATATTCTATTGATTTTTTCTATATATTCTATGTTCTATTGATTTATAAGATACATATTCTCCTTCATATTCTATTGAGTTAGAAGAAAAATAATCCTATGTTGATATATTCTATTAACTTTTTAATGTGTATTCTATCTTATATTCTGTTGATTTGTCTTTATATTCTATTGGATTTTTTCTCTATATAATCATTCTCTCTTATATTCTATATTTTTTGTACTGTATATTTATTTCTATAGATTTACATACATATTATATATATATATATATATATATATATATATATATATAAACACACACACACACACACACACACACACACACATATATATATATATATATATATATATATATATATATAATCTTACAATCTTTTGATGAATTTTTTTTTCACTCCTTCTGTATATTACATCCTACCTTCACATTCTATCGGATTTCTCCCCAGAATCGGAGAAGGCGGCGGGAGAGAAGAAGCGGAAGAGCGAGGACGTGGGGGAGGAGGGGCAAGGAGGAGGAGGAGGAGGAGGAGGAGGAGGAGGGGAGCAGCCGGCCAAGAAGAAGAAGGCGAGGACCACCTTCACAGGCCGCCAGATCTTCGAGCTGGAGAAACAGTTCGAGCAGAAGAAGTACCTGTCGTCCGCGGAGCGGGCCGAGATGGCCTCGCTGCTCAACGTGACTGAGACACAGGTAGGTAGATGGGTGGATGGATGGATGGATGGATGGGTAGAGATAGATAGATAGATAGATGAACTCTCTGCTCAACGTGACTGAGACACAGGTAGGTAGATGGGTGGATGGATGGATGGATGGAGAGATAGATATAGATAGATGGCCTCGCTGCTGAACGTCACTGAGACACAGGTAGGTAGATTGATGGATTTATGGATGGATGGATGGATAGATAGATAGATAGATATATAGATGGCCTCTCTGCTCAAAGTCACTGAGACACAGGTATAGAGATGGATGGATAGATAGACAGATAGACAGATAGATAAATAGATAGTCAGATAGATGGCCTCGCTGCTCAACGTCATTGAGACAGGTATAGAGATAGATAGATAGATAGATAGATAGATAGATGGATAGATGGATATATGGATAGATACAGAAGCGGCCCTGCAGCGTATAACGTCCTGCTTCGCAGAGGCTGCGCAGCTCTTCGGCCTAGAAGTCAGTCTGAAAAAGACGGAAGTTCTCCACCAGCCTGCCCCACAGGAAGAATTCCACGCTCCTCACATCAACATCGGTGAGACAGAGCTGAAGTCGGTCCACCAGTTCAGCTACCTAGGCTGCACCATCTCGTCTGACGCCAAGATCGACAAGGAGATCGACAACAGACTTGCAAAGGCAAACAGCGCATTCGGCAGGCTGTACAAGAGAGTGTGGAACAACAAACACCTGAAGAAAGACACAAAGATCAGCGTGTACAGAGCTGTTGTACTGCCCACCTTGTTGTATGGCTCCGAAACCTGGGTCACCTACCGGCACCACATACGGCTGCTTGATCGCTTCCACCAGCGCTGCCTTCGCACCATCCTCAGCATCCACTGGAGTGACTACATCACAAATGTCGAGGTCCTGGAGCAGGCAAAGACTATCAGCATCGAGGCAGTGCTGCTAAAGACCCAGCTACGTTGGGCAGGGCACGTGTCCAGGATGGAGGACCACCGCCTGCCCAAGATCGCGCTGTATGGCGAACTGTCCACTGGCCACCGTGACAGAGGAGCACCCAAGAAGAGATACAAAGACTCCTTGAAGAAAGCTCTCGGTGCCTGTCACATTGACCATCGCCAGTGGTCCGCAGTAGCCGCTGATCGAGAGACCTGGCGACGCACCATCCACCAAGCTGTCTCCTCCTTCGAAAACAACCGTAGGGCCAGCCTTGAGGACAAACGCAGAAGGAGGAAGAACCACGACGCTGCAGCCGCGAACCCAGACCAGACTTTCCCTTGCAACCGCTGCGGCCGACTCTGCTTTTCCCGCATTGGCCTTGTCAGCCATGAGCGTGCCTGCATCAGACGTGGACAACGCCCTTCCTAGATCTTCGTCAGCGAAGCCAGGCCATGATGATGATATGGATAGATAGAGGGCATCGCTGCTCGTCACTGAGACACAAGTGTAGAGATAGATGGATGGATGGATGGATGGTTGGATAGGTAGACAGACAGACAGACAGACAGACAGACAGATGACCTTGTTGCTCAACGTCACTGAGACACAGGTGTAGAGATGGAAAGATGGATAGATGGATGGTTGGATAGATTTAGATAGACAGACAGACAGACATATAGATAGATAGATAGATAGCGGGCTGAGATGGCCTCGTTGCACAACGTCAACGAAACACTGGTACTTTGACACTTTGACACTGTGACTCTTTACTGTCATTAGCTTAATTAACAGCCCACGTGACAGGGGGAATACAGGGACATTTACAGTGTCGTTTTATCCGATCATTTGAAAAAAGTAAACCAAAACAAAAACAAACGCTAACGCACCTAATATTACAAAGATTATATCAATAAACAACAACCAACAAATTACACACACACACACACACACACACAAAACCCCACATCATCATCAGATTGCGATACACAGGTAGGTAAATAGCTAGTGGGATAGGTAGAAAGATTCGTATTTGTATTTGATTTTTATCACAACAGATTTCTCTGTCTGAAATTCGGGCTGCTCTCCCCAGGGAGAGCGCGTCTCTACACTACAGCACACCCATTTTTTTGTTATTTTTTTCCTGCGTGCAGTATTTTTTATAGTTGTTTTCCCATCGACAGATAGATAGATAGATAGATAGATATATAGATAGATAAGAGAACACACACGCGCACACAGACAGACAGACAGACAGACAGACAGACAGACACACACACACACACACACACACACACACACACACACACACACACACACGTACACGTACACACACACACACACCAAAGTTAAACAGTATTTTTTACCATGTAACATTGTGTTGTGTTGTGTTGTATCATATTGCATCGTATTGTGTTGTATTTCAAGACAGTACAGTACAGTAGAGTACAGTACAGTAGAGTACAGTACAATACAGTACAGTACAGTTGCTCATGGATGCGATACTGCGTTCGGACAAATTCATATACGCTACAGCACATCTGCTAAACAGTTTCCTGACCAGCAGCGTAACCCAAGGCGCTTATGTCTTGGGGGAAATAAAATAGAATAGAAAAAACAAAAAAAGTACAATACAGTACAGTACAGCACAGCACAGCACAGCACAGCACAGTACAGTACATTATAGAACAGTACAGTACAGTACCTCGTGAGAATGAAAGCCTTTGTAACCGTACAATGATCAACTTAATTCAGGGTGTGGATATTAATGGTATGATTGCCAATCCTCATGGTTTAGAATATACATTGTTGTAGAGAAAAAAAAAGAAGAAAAAAAAGAAGAAAATATCAGCTTAACAGAAGAAGAGGAAGAAGAAGAAGAAGAAGAAGAAGAAGAAGAAGAAGAAGAAGAAGAAGAAGAAGAAGAAGAAGAAGAAGAAGAAGACTACATAAAAAGCGGCGAAAGAAAAACACGTTTTGTTTGTTTCCGCTCTTTCGATATTCCGCCAGAAGCCTTTCAATGTAAGTCGCTATAAGTCCGCAAGGAACAACGGGCTGCAATAGTTTCTTTCCTTTTTTTTTTTTATTTTTCTTTCCGCCCTTGCATTTGTTTATTTAGTCATTCATACTCTTCTTTCATTCTCCCATATGTTGCTGTCTGTTCAGAGAAAAGGAACCGTCGCTTCAGGACGCTCGCTATTGCCTCCCCTTAACCGAATCATGCAGACTTTAGTTTATTCCATGACGTTTTCCTTGGAGGGCTGTGTGACTCTTAAGTTTGGTGGGGGGGTGCAGATGGGTTTGTGTAAAAAAACAAAACAAAACCAAACCACCCAGCAACAACCTTTGATTCTCTGTCTGTCTGTCTGACTGACTCTCATTCTGAGATTTGCTGCTTATGGACTGAATATAGCAATCGTAAAAAAACAAAAACAAGACAAACAAACAAACACAAAAAACAAGACAAACAAACAAACACAAAAACAACAACAGCAAGACAAACAAACAAACAAACACAAAAACAACAGCACGACAAACACAAAAACACAAAAAACAACGCGACAAACAAACAAACACAAAAACAACAACAAGACAAACAAATAATCAAACACTAAAAAACAACAACAAGACAAACACAAAAAACAACAAGACAAACAAACAAATACAAAAACAACAACAGCAAGACAAACAAACAAACAAACACAAAAACAACAGCACGACAAACACACAAAAACAACAACACGACAAACAAATAAACACAAAAAACAACGCGACAAACAAACAAACACAAAAACAACAAGAAGACAAACAAACAAACACAAACAACAACAACACGACAAACAAACAAACACAAACAACAACAACAAGACAAACAAACACAAACAACAACAAGACAAACAAGCAAACACAAAAAACAAAAAGACAAGCAAACACAAAAAAACAACAAGACAAACCAACAAACACAAAAAACAACACGACAAACAAACACAAACAACAACAACACGACAAACAAACACTTACACAAAAAACAAGACAAACAAACACAAAAAACAACAACAAAAGAAAACGAAAACAGAACAACAACAAAACAACAACAAAAAAACCCAACAACAACAACAACAAAACAACAACAGCAACAACAACAACAAAAAACCCAAACAAAACCTGCTCATAAAAATAATGACAATGCTGATTATATTGACTATAATAACAATACTACTCTCCTCATAATGATTGATATAATCTCTCTCTCTCTCTCTCTCTCTCTCTCTCTCTATATATATATATATATATATATATGTATATATAGATATATGGATTGAGATATCAATGCGGAGGGGCGGATATGCCGATATCTTTAAACATTTACCGATTTTCCAAGTTTATATTATTAATTTTATTTTTTGATTTATTTACCTGTTCATTTATCTATTAATTAATTTATTTAACTATGTATTTATCTATTTATTTAAGTGTCTATTTATTTTTGCGTTTGTTTATATGTTCATGTGTCTACTAACTTTTTTGTATATTATACTTATTTATCAAGTTAGTAAGTTAGTTATGTGTTCATTTACTTATCTCTTTTTTCATTTATTTATTTATTATCATTTTTTGTTTATTTGTTTGTTTGTTTATGCCTGAATCTGCTTTATATGTTTGTTCATTTGTTTGTGTATTCATTTGTTTTTGAACTTGTCTACTTTCTTTGTTTCTTGTCTATGTTTTTTTTTTAATCATTCATTTTTGCATGTTGTTATGTTGATTCGTGAATAATCTTGTTTCTACTTCTGTTTTGTAAACATATCTTTCAAATACGATGTTTATGTTAGTCATTCGTATGAGACGTTAAACTGAGGTCCCGTGTGCAGCATGGGCTTAGCGCGTAAAAGAACCCACGGCAACAAAAGGGTTGTTCCTGGCAAAATTCTTTAGAAAAATCCACTTCGATAGGAAAAAAAACAAACAAATAAAACTGCACGCAGGAAAACAACAACAACAAAACAAACAAAAATATGGGTGGCGCTGTAGTGTAGCGACGCCCTCTCCCTGGGGAGAGCAGCCCGAATTTCACACAGAGGAATCTGTTGTGATAAAAGGAAATGCAAATACAAACAGGATTGGGGAAGAGAGGGTGTGTGTGTGGGGGGGTGGGGGGTGGAGGGGATGTAGAAGAGGAGTGGGGGTAGGGTGGGGGCGGTGGTCGGTGGGGGGGGGGGGGCGGGTGTGGTGAGGAGTACATTCATAATTACTACAACCTGCCGGACCCATTCAAACTGAGTGAAACCAGTTAATGAGAGAGAGAGAGAGAGAGAGAGAGGAGAGAGAGAGAGAGAGAGAGAGAGAGAGAGAGAGAGAGAGACAGACAGACAGACAGACACACACACAGAGACAGAGACAGAATGACGATGACAAGTTGATAGCCCAGCCCTACAGAGCTTTTAGACACTTGACACAGTAGAAAGGAGAATGAATCCCCTGCCCGGCAAAGCTGGGATTCGAACTTTACACCCCCTCTAGGTTTCTGAGCTAACCTCCCCCCCCCCCCAAACCCCCCAGCCCCCACCATGCCGCAAGCATTTCATCGCTCTCTCTTTCTCTCTCCGCTGTTGGATGTCTATCACTTGCCCAGTGCCAGAGTGAGTGTCCAAGACTGTGGCTGGAGCCCCAAAACGGTTTAATGAGAACGTGAAAGTGTCAACTGTGGTTCGGGCCGTGGTAACGGGTTCTCTCCAGAGAGACAGAGAGAGCGAGAGCGAGAGAGAGAGAGAGAGAGCGCTCCCAGCATGCACCAAACCTTCCTCATCACCCCAACCCCCCCCCATACACACACAGACACACACACACACAGAACCAGCATGCATGCCACCTCCCTCTACCCCCCCCCCCCCACCCAACACACACACACACACCGCCCTTCCCTTCTTACATTGCTAGACATCTCAGGGAAAAACAAGCTCGGCAAGGGTTCTCTCTCTGTCTCTCTCTCATTGTCTCTCACTGTCTCTGTCTCTCTCTCTCACACACACCTTCGCTTCACCCCTGGCTTAATAAAACTTTATCTGGACAGCAAACTGGACAGGACTTGCCAGCTTTGCTCTACCACGTGGGTGCTAATGAGAAGGACAGACGCCGTTAGTCCCCTGGGGGGGGGGGGGGGGGGGGGGGGGGGGGGGGGGGGGGAGGGGAGGTGAGGGAGGGGGAGTACGGGCTAGCTACAACCACTCTCTCCCCCCCCCCCACCACGCCGCTCCCCTCACCCTCCCCCCATCCCCCACTCCCTGCTGCCTGACGTTCACTGGGGGAAGAGGAAGAGTTGTAATTAAAAGGCAGCGGTAAATGATAACGTCCACCGTCGGGGCCTCTCTCTTCTCTTCCCCCCCACCCCCCCCTTAGGAAGGACTTTGAGGTGTTCGTCCACCTAGGGTGTGTGTGTGTGTGGGGGGGGGGAGCTGGTGGGAGAGGGAGAGAGGGAGGAAGGGTGGGGTAGGGGGAAGGGAGGAGAAGGAATGGTAGGAGAAAGTCAAACAGTACCGTGGAAGAAGAAGAAGAAGAAGTAGAAGAAGTAGAAGAAGAAGAAAGGGCGCGGCAGACCAGCAGTGCAGTTGAGATGTAGGGTGCGGGGTGTGAGGTGTGTGTGAGAGGGGGTGAGGGTAAAGGTCTGGTGCTTGGAGAGAGAGAGAGAGAGAGAGAGAGGGAGCGGGGAAGAGGGAGGGAGGAAGGGAGGAAAGGTGGGGAGAGGAGGGAGAGGGAGGGGGAAGGGAGAGGGAGTGTGCTTCTCTTGACAGCAGTTCCAGCTTGGGCGCCCCGGCAGATGGTTTGCGGTGCCAGAGTCCTAATGACCGCCTAATTGTCCCACTAGAGAGCGATCAGGACGGTCCCCAAAGGTAACCTGCCTCGCTACCACCTCCAGCCCCCCCCCCGGCCCCCCGACCCCCCACGCCCCTCCCCTCTACCCCACCACCCCTCCCTGTTTTCTTTACACGGCCCCGTCAAAACACACACACACACACACACACACACACACACACACACACACACACACACACACACACACAAACCGCGGGGGTGTGGGGGTGGGTGGGTGGGTGGGGGTGAGTTGTGTGTGTGTGTGTGTGTGTGTGTGTGTGTGTGTGTGTGTGTGTGTAGATGGTAGAAGGGTGATTCCTCCTCATACCCCCCCTCCCCAACCACCACCCCCCCACACACATACCCTCCGCCCTCTCTCTCTCTTTTTTTTTTTTTTACCGTCCTGTTCTGTTTCTGTGCTCCCCCTCCTACCCCACCTCCCACCAACCAACCCCTGCCCCCCCCCCCCAACCCACACCCCACACCCATATGACAACATCTCCATGCTCTGTTTCCTAGCGCCGTTACAGCTTGTTTCTCCCTCCCTCCCTCCCTCCCTCCTCACACGGCATCAAACGATGCACGATCAAAAACCTTCTTGTGGCTCGTAGGGCGCCTCTAGCTCTTGCATGCACGCACGCTTTACTTTACTTCTTTTAGAACCAAGGAGGGGGGTGGGGGTGGGGCGGGGGGGGGGGGGGGGGGGGGGGGGTGGTTTTGGAAGCGAGAGGCGAGAAGGGAAAGAGAGGGGGGTGGGGGGTGGTGGGTGTGAGGAAGGAAGGGGATGTCTGTTTTACGATCTGTTGCAAAGGCGGCTTTCTTAGTAAACATTTGTGCTCAATCTTTTTTTTTTTTTTTTTTTTTTGTCTTTTTTTTCGTTTGCAGGTGAAAATCTGGTTCCAGAACCGTCGCACCAAATGGAAGAAGCAGGAGAACATCAGCAGCGCTGAGGCTGCGGAACACAAACTGAACGCGGAGAAACATATGCTGAAGAGCGGCAAGAACAAGAAACACACGGGGTCGGCGGCATCAGCGGCAGCGGCGGTGACGGCTGCTGCTGCCGAGAAATCTTCAGCAGCGTCGGCGGCGGCATCGTCGGCACACGGAGCATCAGCGGTATCAGCGGGAGCAGGAGGAGGAGGAGGAGGAGGAGGAGGAGGAGGAGGGGTGGGGTCGGCTCCCTCAACGGCTCTGCCATCTGTCGTCAGCGCCGTCATGACAGCTGCAACAAAAGACGTGACGCAAGCCCTCTGCTGCAGCAGTAGTAAAAGCAGCAGCAACAGCAACAACAACAACAACACGGCCGCCACGCCCCCTCTCATCGCCCTGGGCACCCCCACCCTCCACACCGGAAGCGGAGGAGGAGGAGGAGGAGGAGGAGGAGGGTCAGGAGCAGCTAATGATAGCAGCAGCAGCAGCAGTAGTAGTAGCAAAGTGCTCTCCCCTTCCGCCGTGGCGGCGGAGGAGGTGGCGGTGGTGGAGGTGGGCGACAGCCCCAACCTCCACCCCCACCCACACCATCACCTCCACCCTCACCCTCACCACCACCACCCCTTCCCCTTCCTCCCGCCAGGCTGCGTCCCTCCCCCGGTGATGTCCCTAGTAACCCCCACCCCCACCCCTACCCCAACCCCTACCCTCACCGACACCGCCACCAGTCCTGGCCCCGTGTTGGACCTCAGCGTGGAGGGAGGAGGAGGAGGAGGAGGAAAAGGAGGAGGAGGAAGAGGGGGAGGGGACAAGAAAGAGGAGGAGGAGGAGAGCAAAAACTCTCACCACCACCACCACCATAACCACCACCATCACCACCGTGAAGAAGGAGAAGAAGACAAAGAAGAAGCAGTAGAGGAGGAGGAAGAGGAGGAGGAGGAGGAAGAAGAAGAGGAGGAGACGTCCGCAGAGGCCCAGGTGGTGTCCTTTGTGGAGGACATGCGCCACAGCCCCGTCAACCTGGTGATCGCCAGGTGCCCGGACCGACGCCCCCACCTCCCTCCCGGGAACATGGACCTTGACCTGGAAGACCCCGAAAGCAAGCTTCGCGAAGAGGATCCTGGCAGTCGACGCGAGGATGAGGAGGAGGAGGAGGAGGGGGAGAGAGAGGGGGTGGACTCGAGGGTGTGTGTGAACGGTGGGGAGGAGGGGGGGTTGCGAGGACTTGTGTCTTCTTCCCCTGCCTCGTCCTTCACTGGGGGCGAAGACGAGGAGGAGGAGGAGGAGGAGGAGGAGGAGAAGAAAAAACTCCCCGCCCTGAATGTTAGGCAGAAGGAAGTGTTGTGATTGTTCGTCGGTGAAGTTGTACATATAATCATTCTTCATAGACGTGCATCATCATCATCATCATCATCGTCATCATTAATGGCGTCATTATTATCATTATTGTTATTATGTATGATACTGTTTAGCTTTATCTACAATGACATCGTATTTCTTCTTTTCTTCTCCTCTTCCTCCTTCTTCTTCTTCTTGTTATTATCATATTGTCTAAGACATTGTTCAGGTTCTGTCTCCAATGACATGGTGTTTATTCGTTCACATTTTCATCCTTTGGTTAATTTTGTGGCTTTCCTTTACCGGCATTCAGTTTATTTAAAAATTGTTGCGGATTAATTAATGTTCCTCGCTCAAAATCATGACCACTTCAGTCTCTGCTGTTTAATAATGTGAGTGTGTGTGTGTGTGAAAGGGGGGTGGGGGTGGGGTGGGGAGGAGGGGGTGGATGGGTGGGGGGCGGGGCGTGGGTTGTGGGGGGGTGGGGGGTGGAGGCTGTCTTCGGCGAAGTTGAACCACGATGGTACCATATCATTTCATTCTTTATACCTTTCTCCCCCCCCCCAACCCCCCCCCCCACCCACACACACACACCCTCCCAACTTTAGGATGTGGAGAGATAAATTCAACGAACCATGACTACGACAGAAACAGTTTCGCGTCGGATTTCTGAAGCCAGTGTTCACCAGTGGTCAGGGTTCAAAGCCCCGTTACGACAATGGTGTTGTGTTCTTTTGGTGGGAAAAGCACATTTTTCTCATACGTCTGAATGTGTACTCGGATTTGTGCAAACACAAATTAACTTTAAAAAAAAAATATATGTAAAATTATTATTCAAGATTGGCATAGCCTTTTTAATCCTGATTATGCTACACAGAATATACACTCAATTCAGAACAAACACACGGTTGCCTCGCTTGGAATGTGACTTGAAATGAAAGAATAATCAGACCAGGAGAGTGAAATGATTAAGAAGAGTTAAGAGTGGTAACTCTCTCCATGTACACTAACACAGCTTCAAGTCACATCTCCTTATGCTATCGATTCAGCTAGCCACACAGGTGGAGTGGTGGCCTAGAGGTAACGCGTCCGCCTAGGAAGCGAGAGAATCTCAGCGCGCTGGTTCGAATCACGGCTTAGCCGCCGATATTTTCTCCCCCTCCACTAGACCTTGAGTGGTAGTCTGGACGCTTAGTCATTCGGATGAGACGGTCGCCTGTGCAGCATGCACTTAGCGCACGTAAAAGAACCCACGGCAACAAAGGGTTTATTTTTGGCAAAATTCTGTAGAAAAATCCACTTCGATAGGAAAAACAAATAAAACTGCACGCAGGAAAAAAGAAAAGAAAGAAAGAAAAAAAAAAGGTGGCGCTGTAGTATAGCGA
>NC_134877.1:25090232-25105232 GCF_041734735.1 Babylonia areolata | reverse complement strand
TGTCTCTGTCTGTCTGTCTGTCTCTTATTACTAGTTTATGTTGTTTCAATTCTGTTTTTTTTTTCTGTTCCATTTTTAACTATTTTGCACCATTTTGCTCTGATTAGTACCTACTATGTTACCAGAGCTTTTCAGCTAATGACATTAAACATTTCAGTGTTCAGTGTTCTCTCTCTCTCCCTCCCTCCCCACACACACTCATTCTCTCCTCTCTCTCTTTCTCCCTCCCTCCCTATCTCTGTCTGTCTGTCTGTCTCTCTCCTCACACACACTCACTCTCTCCCCTCTCTCTTTCTCCCTCCCTCCCTATCTCTGTCTGTCTGTCTGTCTCTCTCCTCACACACACTCACTCTCTCCCCTCTCTCTTTCTCCCTCCCCATCTATCTCTTTCCCTCCCTCTGTCTGTCTGTCCCTCATCCCCCCCCCAACACTCTCTCTTTCCTCTCTGTTCCTCTCTCTCCTTCCCCCTCAATCTCCCTCCCTCCCTCTGTTTGTATGTCTCTCTCTCTCCCTTTCTCTCTCTCTATGTCCCCACACATTCCCCTCTCTCTTTAACCTCCCCTCTCTATCTCCCTCCCTCCCTATCTTCGTCTGTGTGTGTGTGTCTCTCTCTCCCCTCCAACATTCTCTCTCCCCTCTCTCTTTCTCTCTCTCCTTCCTCCTCTCTCTCCCTCCCTCCCCTCCCTCTGTCTGTCTCTGTCTCTCTCTCCCTCCCTTTCTCTCTCTCTCTCTCTCCCACCACACACTCACTCTCTCCTCTCTCTCTCTTTCTCCCTCCCTCTCTTATCTCCCTCCATCCCTATCTCTGTCTGTCTGTCTCTCCCCCCAACATTCTCTCTCCCCTCTCTCTTTCTCTCTCTCCTTCCTCCTCTCTCTCCCTCCCTCCCCTCCCTCTGTCTGTCTCTCATCATTTCTGAGCTGCTCGGAACAAACAAACAAGCAAGCAAACAAACAAACAAACAAACCTCTGAAGAGTGTTCTGGCCTTTTGTGGGATTTTTTTTTTTCCTTCTACGTATGTATTACTATTAGTATTAGATTTCAGCGAATGCGTTTTTTTTTTATTATTATTTTTTTTTATCATACTTGTTTGTTTATTTTGTTGAATTATTTTATTTCATTTCATATTAAGGGTTTTTCTAATATAAATTTAATTTAATTAAATTATTATTATTATTTTTATTTATTTATAGAAAACAAACTGAGGGTAGGCTCTGAAATCATGATTAGCGTGTTGGGTCTGGCATCTGGCTCTTCTTCTTCTTCTTTTTTTTCCCCCCCCCCCCCCCCCTCCCCCCCAATTTTCAAAGCAGATGTGGTGTATCGTATGTGAATCAGTGTGCACGCTTTTGAAAACCCCCTTCAGAAAACTGAAAACTGAAACTGAAACTGAAACTTTAGAGTGTGTTTGGCCTACCGACAAAATAAAAGCAAGTGTTATAACTATTGATAAAGGACTAAGACGACAACAACAACAACAGTGACAACAAAAAAACAACACAACAACAACAGCGACAACAACAAAAACAACAACAACAGCGACAACAGCAAAAACAACAACAACAGCGACAACAACAAAAACAACAACAGCGACAACAACAAAACAACAACAACAGCGACAACAACAAAAACAACAACAGCGACAACAGCAAGAACAACAACAGCGACAACAACAAAAACAAACAAAAACAACAACAGCGACAACAGCAAAAACAACAACAGCGACAACAGCAAAAACAACAACAGCGACAACAACAAAAACAACAACAGCGACAACAGCAAGAACAACAACAGCGACAACAACAAAAACAAACAAAAACAACAACAGCGACAACAGCAAAACAACAACAACAGCGACAACAACAAAAACAACAACAGCGACAACAACAAAAACAACGACAACGAAATAAGAACCTCCTTTTTTTCAATAGAAAAATCTTATTATCTTTATTTATTCTTTTTCTTTTTTGTTGTTGTTGTTGAAGAAATAATATACGGTTGATGACCCGAGCAATTCTAATCATAGACCAGTGTTTATTTCAGCAAAAAAAAAAAAAAAAAAAAAAATCCCGCTATGTTTATCAGGAGGGTAGGTAGACTGTCATGGCCTTATCAACGCGCTGAGCTTATGCGAAGATGAGGCATCTGCTCCCTTTATATATATATATATATATCTTTAAAAAATTTTTTTTTTTTAGATATTATTATTTTTCCTGCAGCAGATGTGGTGTCGCGTATATGGAATTGTCCGCGCGCTTTGGCACCTCCTTCAAACTGGAACGTGTTATTAAAGCAGCTAGAGTTTTTTGACCATGTATAAGCTCTTACAAACCTTCCTCACACCGGCTGACTTTCTGAGTCAAAGCTGAATATCATGGTCATTATCTAAGTAACACACACACACACACACACACACACACAAGGCGGTCTGCGACTTTCACAAGAGAAAAGAGTTTTTGTTTCAGGTTCTATAATTATATATATATATATATATATATATATATATATATATATATATATATATATAAAGAATGCAAAAAAAATCAAGACATAGCATAACCCAGGGAAGAAACTAAACAAGAAGGCTTATTCTGAAGAACTGAGATAGTGACTGTCAATGAAAATACCACGTGTTTCATTTGTCAGAGTATCGATCGACTATAAAACAAACTGGGAGGTTAATTAAGCTGAATCTTGATTTATTAAAAAAAAGAAAAAAAGCGTAATGCCGAAACAACACAACACAATACAATACAATACAATACAATACATCTTTATTCATCCATTTGGAAATTTGGGAAACGCTGGCAACATTAGTAGTCCGCGTGCAAAGCAGATTGGTCATGTTAATTTTGAATTTCGGATGGTGCTTCTCATCATATTGCGCAGATTATCACCAATGGTAGTAATTTTTATTTATTTATTTATTTATTTATTCAATTTTTTTACGAACAAATATATGAATTTCTAAAATCTGGTTGACGTTGAGCGACAATGACCACATGGCAAACGTCAGTCTTTTCTGTTTATTTTGAGCAGTTACAATTCGTAATTTAAAAGATATATTTATTGTGATAGCCTGACGATCTGGAATCAGTTCTTTTCTTCTGTTTGGAGGAGGCGGAATGGGGGAGGGGGGATGGGAGCGTGGGGGTGTGGGGGGGGCTTCACTGGTTGTTGCGCTGTCAATTCATTAGTTTGAAAAGTGTTTGTATGCGTTTTACTGCACCGGAAAAGGGAAAGCATAAGAAAGAAAGGGAGAGAAAAAAAAAAATCGGTGCAGTGGCATGCGTTTGAACTTGAGCTAACTTGACTTGGCACCGTTTTTTGTTGTTGTTGCTGTTTTTTTTTTTTTTTTTTTTTTTTTTCTGCGATGAAGAACACTTGACTTAAAGAAGAGGATTTAAATTCATCATTTTATCTATTTATTTATTTATTTATTTGTTGGTTGTTTTTTTCTCCTACGTCTTTAATGAAGCGGCGGTATGTTCGACTTGTCTCTACGGGGCGCATCGTTACCTCCAGTTAAATGGTGCGGAAGTATGCTCTCTGTGTCGGCAATTACTCGGAGGAGAATCGCTTGTTTCTTATGTGCAGCTCTTTTCAACTTAGCAACCCCCCCCCCTTCCCCTCACCCCCCCAAGCCCTCTCTCTGTGTTTCTCTGTGTGTCTCTGTGTCTCTGTGTCTCTCTGTCTCTCTTTCTTGAGGGTATTCTTTCTTATCTTTTCTTCTTTATTTTATTTTATTTTATTTTATTTATACATATATTCTGGCAGCTTTCCGTCTTTTGTCGAGATGTTTTGTCTGTCTGTCTGTTTTGTTTCTTTGTTTGTTTGTCTGTCTCTTTCTCTGCCTTTGCTTGCCTTTGTTAAGTTACTTGCTTATTTGTGTGTGTGTGTATGATCTTTCTGTGCACGCGCGCGCGCGCGCGCATACATACACGCACACATGCGCGCGTGCACCACTGAGCACAAACACACACAAACACACACACACACACACACACACACACACACACACACACACACACACACACACACACACAGATTCGCACGCACAAACATGTATGCACGCAAGCACACACACACACACACACAGACACACAGACACACACACACACACACATCAGAAGGTTTGCTGCGGAGTCCAATAGGACATTTGTTATAGTTGTTTGATGTTGGCGTTTATCACGTTTCCATTTTCCCTAGCGTTGTCTCTCCCTATTCTCCCTTCACACATGCACTCACTTTTACCCCTCCCCCTCTCACAACCCCTACCCCCACGGTTTTTTTTGTTTTGTTTTGTGTTTTTGTTTTTACCAGTCTAATATCACTTCAGGTGGAAAGATGTTAAACTGAAGACGACACACACACACACACACACACACACACACACACACGCATGCACGCACGCACGCATGCAGATGGTAGAAGGGTGATTCCTCCTCATACCCCCCTCCCCAACCACCTCCCCCCACACCCTTCCTCTTTCATACCCCCACCCCCTGTGTGTGTGTGTGTGTGTGTGTGTGTGTGTGTGTGTGTGTGTGTGTGTGTGTGTGTGTGTGTGTGTGTGTGTGTGTGTGTGTGTGTGTGTGTGTGTGTGTGTGTGTGTGCGTGCGTGCGTGCGTGTGTGCGTGCGTGCGTCGAAGTGATTTTTCTACAGAATTTTGCCAGGAACTTCTTCTCTTTTTCTTCTGCGTTCACTCGTATGCACACGAGTGGGCTTTTACGTGTATGACCGTTTTTACCCCGCCATGTAGGCAGCCATACTCCGTTTTCGGGAGTGCGCATGCTGGGTATGTTCTTGTTTCCATAACCCACCGAACGCTGACATGGATTACAGGATCTTTAACGTGCGTATTTGATCTTCTGCTTGCATATACACACGAAGGGGGTTCAGGCACTAGCAGGTCTGCACATATGTTGACCTGGGAGATCGGAAAAATCTCCACCTTTTACCCACCAGGCGCCATCGCGATTCGAACCCGGGACCCTCAGATTGAGGGCCCAACGCTTTAACCACTCGGCTCTTGCGCCCGTCTAGCCAGGAACAACCCTTTACTTTTTGAAAGAGGACAAAGCTGGTGAGAAGCGGAGATCCAGGGGAAGAGAATTCCAAAACAGAAGGTGCTTGATGCTGAAAAGCCCTTTTAGACCGAACGGCGGTTAGGCCCATTGGACTCAGTCCTGATCAGAAATGTTCACCAGTGATCAGGGTTCGAATCCTCAGTATGGTTGAGACAAATATTTATTCAGTAAACACGTTATGCATGTACACATAGACAAGAGGAGCGACAACAAGCTAACAACTGATATCGTTGCTCCAGGAATGTAATTAGTAAAAAAAAAAAAAAATTTCTGTTGGTTTTGTTAGACGGCTGGTGAACGTTACACAAAATGCAATTATGTTGAAATACATGTTTTTTTAAATTTTTTTATTATTGTATATATATGACAGTCATTGCCAGTCTTTTTTTCTAGCAGCCGTGGAGATTAATATATATTATATATATTTATTTCTCTTTTTTATCACGGTAGATTTTTCTGTGTGAAGTTCGGGCTGCTCTAGCTTTCCCCAGGGAGAGCGCGTCGCTACACTACAGCACCACCCTTGTTTTTTTTGTTTTTTTTTGGTTGTATTTTTACTGCATGCAGGTTTATTTGTCATTCCTATCGAAGTGGATTTTTCTACATAATTTTGCCAGGAACAACCCTTTTGTTGCCGTGGCTTCTTTTACGTGCGCTACACGGGACCTCAGTTTATCGTCTCATTCGAATGACTAGCGTCCAGACCCACCACTCGAAGGTCTAGTGGAGGGGGAGACAATACCGGCGGCTGAGCCGTGATTCGTACCAGCGCGCTCAAATTCTCTCGCTTCCTAGGCGGACGCATTACCTCTAGGCCATCACTCCACACGTAAAGAATTTATATACTATATATATATATATACTCCTCCGTTTCGGAATGCTGATCTGTCAGTAGGGAAGGTACTTTACTCCGATTTTCCACATTCCACCAGTACAGGCTACTGTGTATGACCTGGCCTGCCAACACCTCTTCCGCTCTTCACTTGAGAAAGAGTCTTTGTATTAGAATTTCTCTTTTTTGTTGTCACAACAGATTTCTCTGCGCAAACCTCGGGCTGCTCTCCCCGAGGGAGAGTGCGTCGCTTCACTGAGAGCGCCACCCTTTTTTTTTGTGGGGTGGGTACTTTTTCCTGCGTGCAGTTTCATTTGTCTATGACTCGAAAAGTCGCTTTTATCTTTATCTTAAGGTAGCTTTTCATTTTATACCATCTTTTATCATTTTTTTTTTTAACAAGGTGTGAATAGGTGGGTACCCGACTTCCGTCAAGGGAGATTATTACGATGAAAAGAGCGGATTGTCCCCCCTCCTCCACTCCCCCAGTCTTCCTATGCCGAGTCCTAGACATTAAGAATATGAATTTACTGGCCTGATGGATGGCCTTAATTACGAGTCTTCGGGAGAAATTGTTCCTCTGTTCGGTCATCTGGTCACGACTGAAAAGGGTGATGAACAAATAAACATAATAAATAGATGGTTGAAATTGTCATTATCAATGATGGTTATATAACAAATGTGTGCAGTAAGGTTGTGGTGTGGGTGTGAGACAGGACAGTCTGTGTGATTTGTACAATGTCAGAGTTCAACAGAAAGTCACAAGCATTTCAAGTGACAACGGCCATACGCTGGCAAATAGTTATCAACTCCTACCTTCAGGCAAACGTTTCTGCGTTCCAAAATTTTAAACAAACAGAACCAAATATACAGCTTTGTTCCAATGTCAATCCAGCTATTAAATAACAGTAATTGATAAACAGATGTATGACTTAAAATCAATGCCAGAGTGTATGTGCGTGGAATGTGAAATGTGAACTCAAAGTACTATAAACTGCACACTGCTTTTATATGTCTATACTATACTGTTATGTCTATCCTTTAATTGTGATTATCACTGCATTAACTGCATGTGTCTACTATGATTATTGATTGTAATGATGGTTTGCCCTAGGTTTACATCTTAATATGGCTTATATATGTACACGTTGAATGACTGTGATTTTCTTGTGTTTTTTTTTTTCTGTTTTACAGCACGTATGAATTTCTCTTGTTGAGATAATAAAGTATTCTGTATTCTAACAAGCGAAGCGAAACAGCATGCTTTGCCATAACTCGCTTAGGTTTTATGATCCAGTCTCTCTCACTCTGTCACTTTCTCTCTTTATGTCTACCTCTCTTTCTCTGTCTCTCGACATGTGTGTGTGCGTGTGTGTGTGTGTGTGTGTGTGTGTGTGTGTGCGTGTGTGTGTGTATGTGCGTGCGTGCGTGTGTGTGTGTGTCTGTACACACACACACCCCAACACACCAACCCACCCACCCACCCACCAACACACACACACACACACACACACCAACCCACCAACCCACCCACCCACACACCAACAAACAAACACACACACACAAACGCACACACCAACACCCCCCCACACACACACCAACACACACACACACACCCACACACACACACACACACACCCCAACACACACACACACACACACACACACACACACACACACACACACACACACACACACACACACACACACACACACACACACACTTACTCCGCGTCTCAATCAGAGTCATTCACCGACCCAGCTTTGTTCTGACGGAGAGAATGTGACAACAACAAAAGCATCGACACTCCCAAGCAGACTCCCAACCCCTACCCCTCCACCCCTCTCTGCCTGCTTCCCCCCACCCCTTACTCCCCTTAAAAAAAAAACAAAAAACAAAAAAACTCGGACCGAGAGAAAAAAAACAAACTCAGTGGCCCTAAGGGTAACTCCGGGTGTCGTCTTTTGATGAGGGGGGGTTGGGGGGTGGGGGATCACAGACAAGTGTGAGCGGATCGCTCCGTTCTTCCTCCTCCTCCCACCCCCCGCCTTCTACCCCCCCCCCCCCCCCGACCTACCCATGCTCCCGGCTTCTCTCCCCCCCCCCCGCAACCCCCTCCCCACTCTCTGTGTCTCTCTCCCCCTCTCTCTTTCTTCCCCTCCGCCTCCCATCCATTCTCACTCACCAACCACTACCCCCTCCAGTTTTATCGATCTAACGATCTAAAGCCTCCTAGGAACCATCACCATCACCATCACCATCACCACCTCCACCACCACCACCACCTCCAACCAACGAACCAACCACCACCACCACCACCACCACCTCGTCCTTCTTCACACTTTCTCACTATTTTCCCCCACACACCGTGACAACCCCTCCACCTCCACCCCCCACCGGCCCCATCTCCACCTCCACAACCACCCACCCTTTGCCCCTCCTCCCCTACCCCCCCCCCCCACCCCCACACCCGTCCTCCCCGACACCAGCCTCCCTATTGGTGCCAATTTACAGAGGGAAAAAAAACTGATCCAGGGCGCTGCAGACAGAGAAATCGAAGGCGTCTCCTTATCAGGCAATCAAGTGCCAGCAATAATGACTTAATGAATCTGGGCTGCTGTGCAATAATAAAAGAGTTGTGCGCGCGAGGAGAAGGGCTGGGGGGAAGAGGAAAATAGTAGATGTCTGAACAGCAACCCTCCAGGACTCACCCCCCCTCTCCCCCCCCCCCCGCCGGTCCTGCCCTCCCCCACCCCCCCAGGCCAGCCCCCGAGCTTCGTTTCATGTCTCGGGGGGGAGGGGGAGGAGGAGGAGGGGGCGGGGTGGCGACAGGGCCAGGGCCTGTAATGAATGGCGGCCTTTGTGTCTTAAAGAGGAGTAATCTGCTCATCAAAGCCTTCTTGCCCGGCTTTTCCGCCGCGCATCCAACGCCGCGCAGCGCCCGGAAGTGCTGCCATTGTGGCCCATCTCGCGAATGGCGCCGCGACCGAAGAACTCCATTTGGGGGCCGAACGAGACAAGTCATGCTTGTAGTGCCAACCTAGGTTGTAAAGACTTCTCTTCGCGGCTGATTGCTTGATAGCACACTAATTTCGGTGTTCTGGTTCGAGTTCGACGTGGCGAGGATTTTTTATTTTTATGTTTTTTATTTATTTTATTCTTTTTTTTTAATTTTTTTTTATTTTTTTATCAATGTTTGCTAATGCGAAATTTTAATAGCTGCGACAGGAAAGCGTTTAAAACTCACCCCGGCCGGTGGTAGTGGGCTTGTCAGGTACGAAAACTGGGATCGGAACGCTAATGCAATGTTTATTGGCCCTTGTCCTGTTACACTCACACAATGGCCAAGTCTTCAGGAAACTGTGTCTTTGCCCCTCGGCGTGCGGTGTGAAGAGGGTTAAAATGGAAGGATGTGTTCTCTGTTTCAGTTAAGACGTTCATCAGCTCAGATCAGCAGATTTCTTTCTATTCTACGTCCCACACCCTCGTTCTAAAGACTTGTCAAGTCAGAGTGATGTTCACTGTCGATTTTAAGACCCCCCCCCCCCCCTCCAAAAAAGCCTTTGGCGGGATTCTGTTGGTTGTCTGGACTTGAGGAAAAAAGAATGGTTTGGGGTTTAAATCAATACCCCGTCGAAAAAAGTTAACGAAAAGAAAAAAACCAAAAACAAAACAGTCTCGTCCTGACCTGCATTTTCAAAAAGTTCACTCAGGACATGACATACATTATACGTAATTGAGAGAATTGGTTTAATCCACTGTTTTTATCTAATCTTTTTTTTTTATCGGGGTTAAAAAAAGAAGAAGAAAAACCGTTGATCATGGATTCTTTCGTTTTTTTCTTCGGAAATTTTCATTCTTCGATTTGCTTTTCTTTGGAAGTAGATGTGATTAATTTTCGACGGGGCTCAATAGCCGAGTTGTTAAAGCGTTGCACTTTCAATCTGAGGGTCTCGGGTTCGAATCTCGGTAACGGCGCCTGATGGGTAAAGGATGGAGATTATTTTCGACCTCAAGGCCAACATGATAATGTGCAGACCTGTTTGTGCCTGCAAACAGAAGATCAAACACGCACGTTAAAGATCCTGTATTCTGTGTCAGCGTTCGGTGGGTTATGGAAACAAGAGTATACTCAGCATGCACACGCCCGAAAGCGGAGTATGGCTGACTTCATGGCGGGCTAAAAACGGTCGTACACGTAAAAGCCCACTCGTGTACACACGAGTGAACGTGGGAGTTGCAGCCCACGAACGAAGAAGAAGAAGATTGATTTTCAAATCACAGTTACCACGACAACGTGCAGAATACCATCAAATGTGCAGCAAAACTCCCCGATGTAGTATTAACACAGCAGAAAGATCTGAGCAGAAGTAATTAATGGTGGACAGATCTGGACAGATTCCTCTCTCATGGAGAGAAAATTATCAGTCTTTGCACGTGGAAAGACCTTGACAGAGTCCACTACTTGCGACGGGCGCAGTAGCCGAATGGTTAAAGCTTTGGACTTTCAATCTGAGGGTCCCGGGTTCGAATCTCAGTAACGGCGCCTGGTAGGTAAAGAGTGGAGATTTTTCCGATCTCCCAGGTCAACATATGTGCAGACCTGCTTAGTGCCTACACGCCCCTCGTGTGTATACGCAAGCAGAAGATCAAATACGCACGTTAAAGATCCTGTAATTCATGTCAGTGTTCGGTGGGTTATGGAAACAAGAACATACCCAGCATGCACACCCCCGAAAGCGGAATATGGCTGCCTACATGGCAGGGTAAAAACGGTCATACACGTAAAAAGCCCACTCGTGTACATACGAGTGAACATGGGAGTTCCAGCCCACGAACAAAGAAGAAGAAAGAGAAGAAGGAGAAGAAGAAGAAGAAGAAGAAGAAGAAGACAAAGAACTTGCCTGTCTACAGCCCCCTCCTCCCCCTCCCCCACCCCCATCCTTCTCTCCCAACCGCATGGAAATAAAGTCCACCGATCTAAAACAAACAAACAAACAAGCAAACAAACAAGCAAGCAAACAAACCAATCTGCCTTACGCTTTTGACAACGCGCCAAAATATTGTCGAATTTTGTTTTAGCTCTTATCACAGGATGTTCTACTGCTATCATAGTATTTTTTTTTTATCATCATTGTTTTAAATTGCGATGCTCGTATGTCATCACTATCTTGTTTATCTTGTCGTGATATGTTATGTGTGTATTGTATTGTATCGTATCGTATTGTATTGTATTGTATTGTGTGTACTTGTATTGTGTGTATTGTATTGCATTGTATTGTATTGTGTTGTATTGTGTGTACTGTATTGTGTTGTGTTGTGTGTACTTGTATTGTGTGTATTGTATTGCATTGTATTGTATTGTGTTGTATTGTGTGTACTGTATTGTATTGTATTGTATTGTATTGTGTGTATTGTATTGTATTGTGTGTATTGTATTGTATTGTATTACTCCATTTGTCACAACAGATTTCTTCTGTGTGAAATTCGCGCTGCTCTCCACAGGGAGAATATACTGACGACTGTGGGATTCGAACCTGATCGCAACGTTTGATGGATAGAGGAGGGAAGTGGGTCAAGGGGGAGATAAATATGTTATGACAAAAGAGAAATACAATACAATACAATGCAACGCAGTGCAATACAGTGCAACATAACACAACGCAATGCAATGCAATGCAATACAACACAACACAACACAACGCAATGCAATACAACACAATACAACGCAATGCAGTGAATGCAATACAATACAACACAACACAATACAACACAATGCAACGCAGCACAATGAATGCAACACAACACAACACAACACAACAGAACGCAACGCAACACAACACAAGACAATACAACACAATACATTACAACACAACACAACACAATACAAACCCCCCCAAAAAAAAACAAAAAACAAACAAAAAAACCCAAAAACCACACACACACACGACGACGGATGGCAACAAGACAATGATGTCATACGAACATTACATCAATAACAACAACAAGAACAACAATATTATGATGGGCAGTAGAGTATACTCTGATTGTTGATGACTGGTGACGTGATGAAGCAGTAGTAGTAGTAGTAGAAGAGAGTGCTCAACACTGGGAGCGAGGGGCAGGAGAGAGAGAGAGAGAGAGAGAGAGAGAGAGAGAGAGAGAGAGGGTTGGGGGTGGGAGGGGGTTGGGTGGAGGGTGGGAAGGTGGGGGGGGGGGGGGGAGGAGGGGAGGGGGGGGGAAATGAATACGGGTCTTGGTCCTTCCTGTCAGTGATTCCATCCCTGATGACCACCGTCCAGTCATCTCTCTGTGTCTCTGTCTCTCTGTCTCTCTCTGTCTCTGGTCCTTGCAGGCAGGGAGGAAGGGGGGGGGGGGGGAAGGAGGGAGGAGATAAATAATACCTCCCTCCCCCCCACCCCACTCTCGCTGCAATGAGGCTGTGTGAGCAAGACTTGGTGATGCTGCTGCTGGTGCTGATGACGATGACAATGATGATGATGATGACGATGATGGTGGTGGTGGTGATGATGATGATGATGATGCTGCTGCTGCTGCTGCTGCTGCTGCTGACGACGACGACGATGATGATAGTGATGGCGATGATGATGATGATGATAATGGTGATGATTGTGATGGTGATGCTGCTGCTGCTGCTGCTGATGACGACGACGACGATGATGAGGATGATGATGATGATGACGATGTCAATGATGATGACGATGACGATGACGATGACAATGATAAAGATGAATATGATGATGACGATGACTATTTCGATGACGATGACGATGACGATGACGATGATGATGATGATGGTGATGAATGCCTCACGATGATGATGATTGATGACGATGATGACGATGATGATGATGATGACGACGATGATGATGATGGTGATGAACGCTTCTCGTTGTCTTCCATCACTGGTCAGTCAGTCAGTCAGTCAGTCCCCAAAGGCTCTAACGATATTGTGGGAGCTGGTCTATATTAACCATGCCTGCTAAACCGCGGTCAGTCTCCCTCCCCCTCCCCCCACCCCGGCCCCCTCTTACCCTTCTCCGTCTCTTCCCTCTCACCCCCCCCCAACCCCGACTTCGCCATCCCCCCACCCCCTTACACGCATCCCTCCCCCCCCGACACACGCCCCTACCACCACGCGTTTTCCATTTCTGAACGTCTAATGAAACAGAGAACTTCTGGTGGTGCTGGTCTATTATTAACTCTACCACACACGCCGGGAAATATACCACATCTACTCTCTCCTACCCCCCCCCCTCCCACCCTCCACCCCGCCCTCACACACACACACACGCACACGCACACACACACACACACACACACACACACACACACCCTCCAACTCTCACTAGTTCCCTTCCTCTCTCTCCTCCCACCTTCTGCCCCCCCCCTCCCCGCCCCCTCTCCCCCACAACGACGTGCTCTCACCATCACCCTAGCCGTGTCCGAGGCGAACTGACAGGGGGCTCCATGGAAGCTATTAGCATCTTGTTCGAGGTCAGTTAGCACACGATTCCAGGCAGTCTGCACCGCTGGACGGTCCATCATTTATTCCCCCCAACCCCGCCTAACCCCCTACCCCCCTCCGCCCCCCCCTCTCCCGAACCCCCCCCCCCCCCCCCGCATCCCCCTCCCCTCCCCGCACGCCAGGCTTACGCCTGGATGAGCTCCCTTGTCAGCCCGGATTACCGCTCTTGACCACGCTCGCTTACCTCCCTTGATTGGTGGCGGGTAATGAGCTGCTCCGCCAGGGGTCGTCACCCCTTGGGGCCAGTAGGGTGATAAGGTGGGGGATGAGAGGGGTCTTTGCTGTCCACACCGACTTATGACAGGAAGGTGTGTGTGTGTGTGTGTGTGTGGGGGGGGGGGGGGGATGGCGGTGGGGTGGGGAGGCTGGGGGGCGGGGGATCTAGAGGCTCTGTAGGTCGATTTCCCATGTTTTTGTTTCAAACAAAATCAATCTTTATTCATAATACATACAACCCACATGATACTTGCAACCGTTTTGCAGAGAACCAGGCTTTGACACACAAACCGACAGACCTGGAATAATCTGGTGGGACAGTTCTTTCTGTGCGACGCCCCAATGACTCTTCACAGAGAAGAAGAAGAAGAAGAAGAAGAAGAAGAAGAAGAAGAAGAAGAAGAAGAAGAAGAAGAAGAAGAAGAAGAAGAAGATGAAGAAGAAGAAGAAGATGAAGAAGGATTATTATTCTTGTACACATCCACAGCGGATCGAGTCTAAACAAGGTTATACCATGCTCGAACCTGTGACAATGAAATCATTATCAATTCAATTTGATTTAGCTGGTGACGGTGGACGATCTTGACAAACAACTGCAGTAATTTTGGAGAGAAAAAAAAATCATGTTGCAAAAAAAACCCCACAAAAAAAACCCCAACAAAAAAACAACAAAAAACAACAACAAAAAAGAAGAAAAAAAAAGATAAAGAATAAAGAAAAAAAAGTTACTGACGTCTCTCTCTGAGCAGCTGTGGTAATGATCATACTTAAAGAAAGGCAGTTCAATTTCTTTTCACTCACAGTAATTCTTACGGGAACCGTACGGGAGGAGAGAGAGGGGGGGTGTTGGGGTATGGGAGGAGGGGGGTGGGTGTTGGGGTTTGGGAGGGGGGGGGCACCACTCATAGCCAGATGTCCTTTCTTGCATTTTATTTTTTATTTTTTCTTTAATTTTTTTTTTCGTCTTTACAATTTACTATTTACGATTGTGTTCGATTTCTTGCGTGTGCAGTGTGCGTGCATGCGTGTGTGCTTGTGTGCATTCTGTGTGTCGGGGGGGTGGGGCGGGCGGGAGTTGTGAATAATTTTGGATAATGTTTAGTATCTTAGTGTTCAATTGTTTCCTTTTTGATATTTACATGTGTTCTATTTGCAAACACCTAGGGCTTGTTTTCAAGATTAGGCGTAAAAAATGCTGATTATGATGATAATAATATTAATAATAGAATGAAAACCCACAGTTATTGTTTTTCAACTGCTGCACTTTTCCTTTTTGTTGTTGCTGAACCGTCGATTTTTCAAACGCGTTTTT
>NC_134877.1:25077732-25080232 GCF_041734735.1 Babylonia areolata | reverse complement strand
TATATATATATATAAACACACACATCTTGTTTCAAATCGAAATTAAAGGACAAACATGTATTTTGTTCTGTAGTTGACTGAACATTCTGTGAATCGATTTACTCAAGACTAAAAAAGGCTGTGCCAGTCTTGAATAAAAACTAAGTTGTGTCTGCACATTATCCATCTATCGTTGCTGTTGTGTGCACATGTTAGTTACGTAATCTGTACAAGGACAAATCTGGAACCGCCGTTTTTTTTTGGAGAGAGTGTCTGGGTTTGTTCGTGTGTGAGTTTCATTTCCCTGATTGCGAGCTGAACTTCGGCAGCACAAGCATAATTGACTTGAAGTTATGTACCTTTTTAATTAAATGGAGAGAGGTTACATCTCTTTACTATTGTTTCATACTTATTTCACTTTTCGGACCACTAACAAACCACTGTCGATTTTCAGGAAAAGCCACGAACGTCATAATTTTATAATAGAGGGTCCCGGGTTCGAATCTCCTTAACGGCGCCTGGTGGGTAAAGAGCGGAGGTTTTTTTTTTTTTCCCGATCTCCCAGGTCAACGTATTCTGTGCAGACCTGCTTAGTGCCTGAAACCCCCTTCGTGTGTATATGCGAGAAGAAGATCAAATACTGCACGTTAAAAGATCCAGTAATCCATGTCAACGGTTCGTTGGGTTATGGAAACAAGAACATACCCAGCATGCAAACCCCCCCGCACCTACCCCGACCCTCGAAAACAGAGTATGGCTGCCTACATGGCAGGGTAAAAACGGTCATACACGTAAAAGCTCACTACTCGTGTACGTACGAGTGAACGTGGGAGTTGCAGCCTACGGATGAACAACAAGAAGAAGATTAATCACTGCTTCCGCTTCCGGTTATACGGAAGGAGGAAGGAGAGAGGTGGAGGTGGGGTGGGGGGTAGTGGGGGGTAGTGGGGAGGGTGGGGGGTAGAGGAAGGAAGGGGGTAGACATGGGGCGTGGGCGGGCTGGTGATAGTGACGACAGAGACAGGAATTATTATTTTAAAAAAGTTCAGGGGAGGGTGTCGAACATCCTGCTTGACGGTCCGGGAGGGATGCTAACGGAAACTGACCAGAAGAAAGACGTCACAGAGCTGACCAGGAAAAAAAAGTCAGAAAAAAAGAAGAAAACACACACACACACACACACACACACACACACACACACACACACACACACACACACACACACACACACACACAACCTTATACACAGGAAGACATGCATATCCTGCAAGTCCGAGTAATAAGAAACTCCAGGGAGAGCTGGACAGTACAAAGTCTTCAGAGAAGAAGCCCCCCTCCCTCCCCCCCCGCCTCAGTCAAGTGTTGCCGTCCTTAACTCCTTGCACTCTAAAGAGGCCGGGCAACACCCAGTTCATGACTCCTGGATGCCCTTGTATTGCCGCCTTTTTTTATTTTATTTTTTTACCCCCCAGGTCCTCAGCAGGTTCGAACCCGCGCCTCCGTGGTGGTTGCCACTTCAGGACTGAGTCGCCTTACATATACATGCATTATCCATGTATGCTGGTTTAATCAGACACATTCCATTTTCGGGAAAGATGCTTCTTGGATAGATGTATGTTTTTCCCAAATCTACCAAACCCTGACGTGGACAATGTTTCCGTTTTTGTTGTGTTAAAAAAAAAGAAAAAAGTGTATATCTTAATAATTTCTTCTTGCTTGTTCCGTACATAGAAAGAGGAAATAATTCACCAGGAAGTGTGTGTAATTATACTTAAACCTGGAGAACAGGGGACACACACACACACACACACACACACACACACACACACACACACACACACACACGCACACACACCTTTCACCCACCACAAAAATTGCCGAGATTCGAACCGAAGTCCTTCCGGACAGAAGTTCAACGCATTAACAACGTCACCGTGGCGGTCTGGGCTGTGGAGATCGAAGTAAACGATGTCAACAACAACAACAACAACAACACCCAGTCTCTCTTTGATCCTTACATCAACTCACCTACAAAGCATCGATCAAATCGTGATCCATATAAGCGCACTGACTTTCAGCGTGTTCGATCAATACGGAGGGTTGAGGGGATTAAAAAAAAAATTAAAAAAAAAAAAAAAAAAAAGGAAAAGAAAAAAAAAGGAGAAAAAAAGACAAGAAAAAAGAAAGCAAGAAAGAAAGAAAAAAAGAAAAAAAAAAAAAGAAAACAAAAGAAGGCGAGCCTTGTCAATCAAAACCACCACCGTCCCTCACATGGAAAAAAACCACATCATTCTTGTCATCAGGCAAATGTTATGGCGACCTTTACAAGTTAAAAAGAAATAGAATGTATGTCTTGTGTGTGTGTGTGTGTGTGTGTAGTGTGTGTAAAATCTTTAGAGCATTCCTAAGATTTAACACTGATTACATTAATAAGTCCGTGTGTATATATATGTGCGCGCATGTGTGATCACTTTGGTGTGCTTTCTAGTATGTTTGTGTGTTTGCATGGATAATTTACGTG
>NC_134877.1:25052732-25062732 GCF_041734735.1 Babylonia areolata | reverse complement strand
GGACTGGAGGACCTGCGACGTACTGCCGCCTTCGTCGAGGAGACCGGGAAATCCATCTGATAAATGACGAACGAGACAACAACAATATCCACTGTATGTAAGGGGTTCGGCATTCGAAGGCGGGGCCCAGTTATTTTTCTTTCGTTTTTCAACCCTTTCCCAACCGTTGTCTGGGACCCAATACAATACGACACGACACTGCACGATACAATACAATACAATAGAACTGGATGCAATGCAGTACACCACACCGCAATACAATACAATACAATACAATGCAATGCAATGCAATGCAATGCAATGCAATACTAGGGTCAGTCTGAAGGACCACACAACTTGATACTGAAACTGTAACCCTTTTTTCTCTTTTTTTTTTTTTACCCTCAGTGAATAATAATTGTAGTGATGGTATGATAATTCTAAACATTCTGGTACTATCTTCTCGGTCACCACAACACCCCCCACCCCCCCCCACCCCCCCACCCCGTCTCTCTCCTCATCACCCTAAAAACAACAACATGATCGGACCTCCACACAAACGGAACCAGATTTTGCCACCCCGCTGAAGGAGTGAGTGAGGGTGTGTGTGTGTGTGGGAGGGGGCGTGGGGGTGGGGGGTGCGGGGTGGGGGCGGAAGGGGGAGGGGGAGGGGAATCGGCGAGTGGAACCAACGTGGGAAAAGCGAGGAGGAGAAAGATAACAACTGAGAGACCAGTGAGTGCACCGAGAGAGAGAGAGAGAGAGAGAGAGAGAGAGAGAGAGAGACAGACAGACAGACAGACAGACAGAGACAGAGAGAAGGAGAGAGAGAGAGACAGAGAGAGAAGGAGAGAGAGAAAGAGACAGACAGACAGAGAGAGAGGGAGAGAGAGAGAGAGGGAGACAGACAGAGAGGGAGACAGACAGAGGGAGAGAGAGAGAGAGAAACAGAGAGAGAGAGAGAGAGAGGGAGAGAGAGAGCGGGAGAGAGAGAGACAGAGAGAGGGAGAGAGAGCGAGAGAGAGACACAGAGAGAGACAGAGATAGAAACAGAGAGAGGGAGAGAGAGAGACAGACAGACAGAAAGAGAGGGAGAGAGAGAGAGACAGAGAGAGTGAGAGAGAGCGAGAGAGAGACACACAGAGAGAGACAGAGATAGAAACAGAGAGGGGGAGAGAGAGAGAGACAGACAGAAAGAGAGGGAGAGAGAGAGAGAGGGAGAGAGAGAGAGAGGGAGACCGACAGAGGGAGAGAGAGAGAGAAACAGAGAGAAAGACAGAGAGAGAGAGTGAGAAAGAGAGAGAGGGAGAGAGAGAGGGAGAGACAGACAGCGAGAGAGACAGAGACAGAGACTTCAACCCAGACAGAGAGAGAGAGAGAGAGAGAGAGAGAGAGAGAGAGAGAGAGAGAGAGAGAGAGAGATGGGAGGAGGGGGAAAAGTGAGCGATGCCGGCTTTTAACTGGCTTTTCAAAGGCCTGCGAGCCACGGAAATTGCTTTTAACCTGCGTGTCGCCAGTGCCGGGACAATGGAGCCAGGAAGCCACGGTGTCTTCAGGGGATTCCCTCTCCCTCTCCCTCTCTCTCCCTCTCTCTGTCTCTCTCTCTGTCTCTGTCTCTGTCTCTCTCTGTCTCTGTGTGTGTGTCTCTGTGTGTGTGTCTCTCTCCCCCCCTCTCTCTCTCTGTGTCTTTCTCTCTGTGTGTGTCTCTCTCTATGTCTCTGTCTCTCTCTGTGTCTCTCTCTCTTCCTCTGTGTGTGTGTGTGTGTGTGTGTGTGTGTGTGTGTGTGTCCCCCTCTCTCTCTCTGTGTCTCTCTCTGTGTCTCTCTGTGTGTGTCTCTCTCTCCCTCTGTGTGTGTGTGTGTGTGTGTGTGTCTCTCTCTCCCTCTGTCTCTGCCTCTGTACCTTTCTCTCTCTGGGTTGAAGTCTTGCTGTGTTCTCTCTCTCTCTCTCTCTCTCTCTGGGTTGAAGTCTTGCTGTGTCCTCTCTCTCTCTCTCTCCGGGTTGAAGTCTTGCTGTGTTCTCTCTCTCTCTCTCTGGGTTGAAGTCTTGCTGTGTTCTCTCTCTCTGGGTTGAAGTCTTGCTATGTTCTCTCTCTTTGGGTTGAAGTCTTGCTGTGTTCTCTCTCTCTGTCTCTGGGTTGAAGTCTTGCTGTGTTCTCTCTCTCTCTCTCTCTCTGGGTTGAAGTCTTGCTGTGTTCTCTCTCTCTGTCTCTGGGTTGAAGTCTTGCTGTGTTCTCTCTCTCTGGGTTGAAGTCTTGCTGTGTTCTCTCTCTCTGGGTTGAAGTCCTGCTCTCACTCTCTCTCTCACTCTGTCTCTGTCTCTCTTTCTTTCACTCTCTCTCTGGGTTGAAGTCCTGCTCTTTCTCTCTCACCCTCTCTCTCTCTTACTCGCTCTCCCTCTCTCTCTCTGGGTTGAAGTCCTGCTCTCTCTCTTACTCTCTGTGTTGAAGTCCTGCTCTGTCTCTCTCACTCTCTCTGTGGGTTGAAGTCCTCCTCCTCTCTCTCTTTCTCTCTCTCTCTCACTCCCTCTCTCTCTCTCTGTGGGTTGAAGTCCTGCTTTCTCTCTCTCTCACTCTGTCTCTCTCTCTCACTCTGTTTCTCTCTCTCTCTTTGGGTTGAAGTCCTGCTCTCACTCTCTCTCTCACTCTGTCTCTCTCTGTCTCTCACTCTGCCTCTCTCTCACTACTCTCTGGGTTGAAGTCCTGCTCTCTCTCTTCCTCTCTCATGTCTCTCTCTCTGGGTTGAAGTCCTGCTCTCTCTCTCTCTCTTCCTCTCTCATGTCTCTCTCTCTCTCTCTGGGTTGAAGTCCTGCTCTCTCTCTCTCTCTCTCTCTCTCTCTCTTTCTCACTCTCTCTCTCTGTGTTGAAGTCCTGCTCTTTCTCTCTCATTCTCTCTCTCACTCTCACTCTCTCTGTGGGTTGAAGTCCTGCTCATTCTCCCTGTCTGTCTGTCTGTCTGTCTGTCTGTCTGTCTCTCTCTCTCTCTCTCTCTCTCTCTCTCTCTCTCTCTCTCTCCGTGAGCTTTTTCATTTTTGCAGGGTCTGAGATTGTTATGGTCGGTAATTGATCCTCTCGTATTTAGTCATTTGTTAATTGGATCATGTAGTGAGGAAAGGGGGTGGGGGAGGGGATGAGGCACTACGATTCCGTTCCCCGGGGGGACACAGGTCAGTCACAGATCATGTGTGCTTCGTCCACGCTATGGGTAACCTTACTGGATCAGTGGGTTTGTGAGAGGTATGCATTGTATTGTGCTGCATTGCATTGCATTGTGTTGCATTGTATTGCATTGTGTTGCTTCGTATTGCATTGCATTGCATTACTTCGTATTGCATTGTGCTGCATTGTATTGCATTGTATTGTATTGTGTTGCTTCGTATTGCATTGTGCTGCTTCGTATTGCATTGTGCTGCATTGTATTGCATCGTGTTGCTTCGTATTTTATTGTTCCGCATTGTATTGCATTGTGCTACATTGTATTGCATTGTGTTGCATTGTATTGCATTGTGTTGCTTTGTATTGCGTTGTGTTGCATCGTGTTGCTTCGTATTGTATTGTGCTGCATTGTGTTGCTTTGTTTTGCTTCGTATTGTATTGTGTTGCTTCGTATTGTGTTGTATTGCATTGTGTTGCTTCGTATTGTGTTGTATTGCATTGTGTTGCTTCGTATTGCATTGTGCTGCATTTGTATTGCATTGTGCTGCATTTGTATTGCATTGTGTGTTTCGTATTGCATTGTGTTGCGTTGTATTGCATTGTGTTACTTCGTATTGCATTGTGTTGCATTGTGTTGTTTTGCATTGTATTGTGCTGCATTGTATTGCATTGTGTTGCATTGTATTGTATTGTGTTGCTTCGTATTGCATTGTGTTGCATTGTATTGCATTGTATTGTATTGCACATTATTGCTTCGTATTGCATTGTGTTGCATTATATTGTATTGTATTGCTTCGTATTGCATTGTGTTGCATTGTATTGCATCGTGTTGCTTCGTATTGTATTGTGCTGTATTGTATTGTATTGTATTGTGTTGCATTGTATTGCATTGTGTTGCTTCGTATTGCATTGTGCTGCATTGTATTGCATTGTGTTGCATGACATTGCGTTGCTTCGTATTGTATTGTATCGTATCGTATCGTATTGTATCAAGAATCTCAATCACTTATCAAAAATTCATAATGGGTTACGGTAAACAGAAACAGACTAGACTGAACTTTGAAACTCACAAGCGAATGAAGCAGGAAAATGGGAGTGGAATATCTGCTGGAAGGCAGGACGACAGACAGACAAACGAACCTAGTTATCTTGTTGGCCAATCGCCGCGTTCACTATTAACTACCCCAGGAAGCGCTTCCTCAAGAAGCAGACATTGGTTAGTGCAGCTTTTGCAGGTTCAGGAAAGAGAGACAATTGAATAAATTGCGACAAAAGGGAGAGCTTGGAGGTGTGGGTTGGGGTGTGTGTGTGTGTGTGTTGGGGGGGGGGGGGGGGGGGGTTGGGGGGGAGCACATCCGCTTGTGTGTGTGTGTGTGTGTGTGTGTGTGTGTATGTGTGTGTGCGTGCGTGCGTGCGTGCGTGTGCGCGCGCGCAGTCAACTGGAAAGTGCTTGCTCTTAGAGGTGGTGTGGTATGGCTGTGGTATCCATTTGGTAATGGAACCGTTTAAATAAAAAACAAACAACCCCCCCCCCAAAAAAAAAAGAAAAAAAAAAAAGAAAAAGAAAAAAAGAAACAATTGTGGAGAGGACGATGATGACAGAATACGATCGCTTTCTCTGGTTGTCTTTGTATTTGTCTTTGTCTCTGTCTGTCTGTCTGTCTGTCTGTCTCTGTCTCTCTCTGTGTATATGTCTCTATGTCTTTGTCTATCTGTCTCTGTCTCTCTGTCTCAATCTCTCTCTCCCCCTCTCTCTCTCTTTCTCTCCCTCTCTCTGTGTCTATCCCCGTTTCTCTCTCTGTACATGTCTCTGTCTATCTGTCTCTGTCTCTCACTGTCTCCCCCATCTCTCTCCCCCCCCTCTCTCTCCCTCTTTCTACCGTCTCTCTGTGTTTCTGTCTGTCTCTGCCTGTCTGTCTGTCTCTCTGTCTCTGTTTGTCTCTGTATCTGTCTCTGTCTCTCGCTGTCTCCACCATCTCTCTCCCCCCTCTCCCTCCCTCTCCTTCTCTCTCTCTCTCTCTCTCCCTCTTTCTACCTACTCTGTCTGTCTGTCTGTCTGTCTGTCGTCTCTCTCTCTCTTTCTCTCTCTCTCTCCCTCTTTCTACCTACTCTGTCTGTCTGTCTGTCTGTCGTCTCTCTCTCTCTTTCTCTCTCTCTCTCCCTCTTTCTACCTACTCTGTCTGTCTGTCTGTCTGTCTGTCGTCTCTCTCTCTCTTTCTCTCTCTCTCTCCCTCTTTCTACCTACTCTGTCTGTCTGTCGTCTCTCTCTCTCTTTCTCTCTCTCTCTCCCTCTTTCTACCTACTCTGTCTGTCTGTCTGTCTGTCTGTCGTCTCTCTCTTTCTCTCTCTCTCTCCCTCTTTCTACCTACTCTGTCTGTCTGTCTGTCTGTCTGTCGTCTCTCTCTCTCTTTCTCTCTCTCTCTCCCTCTTTCTACCTACTCTGTCTGTCTGTCTGTCTGTCGTCTCTCTCTGTCTCTCTCCCCCTCTTTCTACCTACTCTGTCTGTCTGTCTGTCTGTCGTCTCTCTCTCTCTCTCTCTCTCTCTCTCTCCCTCTTTCTACCTACTCTGTCTGTCTGTCTGTCTGTCGCCTCTCTCTCTTTCTCTCTCTCTCCCTCTTTCTACCTGCTCTGTCTGTCTGTCTGTCGTCTCTCTCTCTCTCTCCCTCTTTCTACCTGCTCTGTCTGTCTGTCTGTCGTCTCTCTCTCTCTCTCCCTCTCCCTCTTTCTACCTGCTCTGTCTGTCTGTCTGTCGTCTCTCTCTCTCTCTCCCTCTCCCTCTTTCTACCTGCTCTGTCTGTCTGTCTGTCGTCTCTCTCTCTCTCTCTCTCTCTCTCCCTCTTTCTACCTCCTCTGTCTGTCTGTCTGTCGTCTCTCTCTCTCTCTCTCTCTCTCTCTCCCTCTTTCTACCTACTCTGTCTGTCTGTCTGTCGTCTCTCTCTCTCTCCCTCTTTCTACCTACTCTGTCTGTCTGTCTGTCTGTCTGTCGTCTCTCTCTCTCTCTCCCTCTTTCTACCTACTCTGTCTGTCTGTCGGTCTGTCTGTCTGTCTGTCGTCTCTCTCTCTCTCTCTCCCTCTTTCTACCTACTCTGTCTGTCTGTCTGTCTGTCTGTCGTCTCTCTCTCTCTCTCCCTCTTTCTACCTACTCTGTCTGTCTGTCTGTCTGTCTGTCTGTCGTCTCTCTCTCTCTCTCTCCCTCTTTCTACCTACTCTGTCTGTCTGTCTGTCTGTCTGTCGTCTCTCTCTCTCTCTCCCTCTTTCTACCTACTCTGTCTGTCTGTCGTCTCTCTCTCTCTCTCTCTCTCTCTCTCTCTCTCTCTCCCTCTTTCTACCTACTCTGTCTGTCTGTCTGTCTGTCGTCTCTCTCTCTCTCTCCCTCTTTCTCTCTCTCTCTCTGTCGTCATGCTTTAAGTGCAAATCGATACGGTCTCTTGGGTCGTCTTCGGCAGCTGCTAATTGAAGGTGAACTATCCTGGCTGGAGGGGAAGGTGAGGTTAGGGGCGTAAATAATCGATAATTAGGAAGTTTTGGTAATGAACTGAGCTCCAAGGAGCGTGACAAAGTCGTATGATGCCTGTCAGCGTTGGTGCTTCATCCTGTGGGTCTGCGTGGGGTGGGGGTGGGGGGTGGGGGGCGGGGTGTGCGGGGTGGTGGGGGGGTGGGGGGTGGGTGGGATAAAAGAGTATATACCTTTCTTTTGCTGTATACTTGTAAGATAAGAAAAAGACAAGACAAGAGAGGGCGAGGCAAGACAAGGACAAGACAAGGCAAGGCAAGACAAGGCAAGACAAGGACAAGACAAGGCAAGGCAAGGCAAGGCAAGGCAAGGCAAGGCAAGAGAAAACAAGACAGGACAAAACAGGACAGGGCAAGGCAAGGAAGGACAGGGCAAGACAAGGCAAGGCAAGGCAAGGAAATACAAGGCAAGGCAAGGCAAGACGAGGCAAGACAAGACAAGACAAGACAAGACAAGACAAGGCAAGGCAAAAATCTCAATCAATGACGGTTAAACATGAACCTATGCAGTCTTTCTGTTACATGCTGCCCTCGCCCAAGAGTGGAAGAGGGGAGGGGTGGGGGTGAGGGGTGGGGGGGGGGAGAAGAAAAAGGAAGAAGGAAAAAGAACAATGGATATATATATAATAAGTAGAAAACCAAGTTCCCATTCATATTTGAAAAAAAAATATTGAAGAAAACGTCCAACAAAGATTTGAACTTTAAGGAAAAGGAGAGTGGAGTGGTACACAGGAAAAAAGAAGGAGAGAGAGAGAGAGAGAGAGAGAGAGAGAGTGAAGGATAGAGAGAGAGAGTGAGAGAGAGAGAGAGTGAAGGATAGAGAGAGAGAGTGAGAGAGAGAGAGAATGAGAGATAGAGAGATAGAGATAGAGAGAGAGAGAGGGAGAGAGGGAGAGAGCGAGAGAGAGAGGGAGAGAGAGAGAAGGGAGAGAGAGAGGGAGAGAGAGAGGGAGAGAGAGAGAAAAAAGCGAGAGAGAGACAGAGAGAGACACAGAGAGATATATAGAATAAGAGAGAAAGAGACAGAGAGAGAGACAGAGAGAGAGACAGAGAGAGAGAGAGAGCAGGACTTCAACAGAGAGAGAGAGAGAGAGAGAGAGAGAGAGAGAGAGAATGGCAGACATATTTTATTGTCCATCCAGCAGTTCAGCCGTGCAGACAAGGAGGGGGGCGGGGTGTGTGGGGGCGGGTTGGACGATTTCATTCAACAATGACATCACCACACCTCAATATTCTTAGAGACTGCAAAAGCTGGCGGGCCCACTCGCGCATGCTCAACACACACACACACACACACACACACAGAGATCACCCCCCACCTCCAGCCCCCTCCACACCCCGCCCCTCAACCACACACACACCCTCAGTTTCGGGTCTAGGTCTAAAACTGAATAATAAAAAAAAAAAACAACAACAAAAAAAACACCCCCCACCCCCCAAAAAAAAACCCCCACAGCATTCACATTTGGATTCTCTTAGTATCAGCCTGTCTTGTCCTCTCACGACCAGTGTGACTCACGGAAATAAAACTAGTGGTGTCATTGTCCTTTCACTGTGTGGGGCCAGAGTCTCCAAGAATTGCGATGGAATGGGGGGGTGAGCTGTCGTGGAGTGGGTGTGGGTGTGGGTGTGGAGAAGTGCGTTAATTAATAGCCCCGTTGATTGATCCTTTTCTTTTGGTGGGTGATGTGGGATGTCGGGGGTATAGGGGGTGGGGGAGGGGATGTGTGGGGGATGCAGGGGCAAGGTGGTGGGGGTTAGGGGGGTGTTGAGAGAGGCAAGCACTTCCTGTTTGTTTAAATGGATTCACCTCCACCACTTGCTCTTATACTTGATGTAGGTACAGAAACAACAACAACAACAACAACAAAACAAACAATAACCGTGCATCACTCTCTCTCTCTCTCTCTCTCTCACAGTCATACACACACACACATACATAACACACACACACACACACACACACACACACACTCTCTCTCTCACTCACTCACACACACACACACACACACATTCACTCACTCACTCACACACTCACACACATACACACACCCCGGACACACACACTCATTCACTCACTCACACATTCACACACACACACACACACACACACACACACACACACACACACACACACACACACACACACACTCACAAACACACACTCACTCACACACACACACACACACACACACACACACACACACACACACACACAGAGAAAAATAAAACCCTCCTTCCACTGGCACAATCACAATTCCTCACACACACACACACACACACTCAAACAAACACCAAAAGACAGACGGAACCAGATCAAACGCCACACACGGAACAGAACGGACCATGAAGCACTCCGGAACATACCAGTGGAACCCATGCAGAAAAAAAAAAAAGAGGAAGGGAAAACACGAGTAAGAGAAGATGAAGGGCGGTACAGAGAGGGGAAAAGTGAACGATGCCGGCTTTTAACAAAATGCGCTTTTTTTTTTTTCAAAGGTCCCTAGAGGGTACAGAGACTGCTTTTAATTAACCCGTGTGTTGCCTGTGTGAGGACAATGGGCCTAGGAAGCCACCCATGTCTTCATGGAGTCTGTCTCTGTGTGTCTGTCTGTCTCTGTCTCTCTCTGTCTCGAAGCCACCCCATGTCTTCATGGAGTCTCTCTCTCCCTGTCTCTCGCGCTGTCTCTCTCTCTCTCTGTGTCCATTTAGTAAAGAATTATGTTTTGTTTAACATGGAAAGATATCTACGAGTTTTATTAACAAGATTTAGATTTGGCATTTCTGAAATTTATATGCACAGATACCGTTATAAGATTGTTGATCACACAGAGAAGTTGTGTCCTTTGTGCAAGCAGTCAAATGAAGATGAAGTGCATTTTGTTTTGATGTGTCCTGTGTTACATGGATTTCGCGTAAGATTTATTCCAAAGAAATATTATGAACATCCATGTTTGTTTAAATTATGTTTATTGATGGCATCATCTGATAATGGTGTCATACGTAATCTCGCATTGCATTTACACAGAGCTTTTAAGTTAAGAGAAACGGTATTATCATAATTTCTGTGACTTAATTGTGAAAATGGTGAATGTTTACTGATGGTTATGGTGACATCTGCATATTGTATTATCGCCCTTCATTCAATGGCCATAAGTGAATAAATCATCTCAGTCTCAGTCTCTCTGTCTGTCCCAATCTGTCTCTCTCTGTCTCTCTGTCTTCTTCTGTCTCTGTCTCTCTGTCTCTCCCTCTTTCTCTCTCTGTATCTTTAATGACAGTATAGTCAATAAAGTGATGACTCATTAATGCTGTACTGTAAGGAAAGTGAACTTCAAAATCATTATATGCTTT
>NC_134877.1:25045232-25047732 GCF_041734735.1 Babylonia areolata | reverse complement strand
GTGGGGGGGGGGGGGGGGGCACAGGGGTGGTGGTGGTGGGTGGGATGGGAGTGGGTGGGTGGGTAGGGGGTGGGAGGGAGGAGGACGTGAGGGGGTTGGGGTGGGGGGGGTTTGGTAGTGGAATATGAACGCTGTGTGAGAGAGAGATGGGGTTGGGGTGGAGGTGGGGGGAAGAGGGAGAGAGAGGGAGAGAGAGAGAGAGAGAGAGAGAGAGAGAGAGAAAGAGAGAGTATGGGGACAGAGAGAGGGACAGAGAGAGACAGAGACAGAGAGAGAGAGAATGGGGGGACAGAGAGAGGGACAGGGAGAGAGAGAGAGAGAGAGTATGGGGGTACAGGGAGAGCGACAGAGAGAGGGACAGAGAAAGAGAGACAGAGACAGAGCGAGAGAGAAGGGGGGACACGGAGACTGAGAGAGGGACAGGGAGAGACAGATACAGAAAGAGGCAGAGAGAGAGAGAGTGAGAGAGAGAGAGAGGAGAGAGATATATAGAGTGAGGGACAGAGAGAGAGAGAGATGAGAGAGAGGACACAGAGAGAGAGGGAGACAGAGACAGAGAGACAGGGATAGAGAGACGTGAGAGAAAGAGAGAGATGAGACTGAGACAGAGACAGAGACAGAGGCATAGAGAGACAGGCGTGGATGGAATAAGTGAGGGAGTGTGGAGGTGCAGGGGGGTGGCGGATGTGTGAGTAGGGGGATGGACATGGGTGTGTGTGTGTGTGTGTGTGTGGATGGTGGTGGTGGTGGTGGGGGTGGGGAGTGGGATGGGTGGGGGTGAGGGGTGAAGTGATTTGTGTGCCCCTGTCTTCATTACAAAGTCGTTGGGTGGGTGGGAGTTGGGGGGTCGGGGGAGGGGGGAGACTGCCGGGACCGCCAGAAGGGAGAGGTTGAGTTGGTGCACTGAGACTGAGAGAGATCGCGTTCAGCTGCTGGGCTTTCTCTCTCTCTCTCCGTGGGTCTCTCTCTTTCTCTGTGTCTCTGTCTCCGTCTCTTTGTCTGTCTCTCTCTCTGTGTCTCTGTCTCTTTGTCTCTGTCTCTCTGTCTCTGTCTCTCTCTGTCTCTGTTTCTCTATGTCTCTCTCTGTCTCTGTGTGTGTCTCACCCCCCCACTCTCTCTCTCTCTGTCTCCCCCCTCTCTCTCTCTCGGTGTCTTTCACTGTGTCTCTGTCTCCGTCTCTTTGTCTGTCTGTCTGTCTGTCTCTGTGTCTCTGTCTCCGTCTCTTTGTCTGTCTGTCTGTCTCTGTGTCTCTGTCTCCGTCTCTTTGTCTGTCTGTCTCTGTGTCTCTGTCTCCGTCTCTTTGTCTGTCTGTCTGTCTGTCTCTGTGTCTTTGTCTCCGTCTCTTTGTCTGTCTCTGTGTCTCTGTCTCCGTCTCCTTGTCTGTCTGTCTGTCTGTCTCTGTTTCTCTCTGTTTATGTCTCTCTCTCTCTTGTTTCTTTGTCTCTCTCTCTGTCTCTTTGCTTCTCTCTCTGTGTGTCTCTCTCTCTGTGTCTTGTCTAATTCTATCAGTCTCTCTGTCTCTCTTTCCCTTTCTCTCACTGTCTCTGTTTCTCTCTGAGTGTGTCTCTCTCTGTTTCTCTCTGTCTGTCTCTGTCTCATCTCTCTCTCTCTCTCACCTCTCTCTCTCTATCTCTCTCTCTGTTCCCCCTCTCTCTCACTCATTTCTCTCTCTCTCTGGCCCTCACTCTATCTCTCTCCTCCCTCTCTCTCTGTCTCTGTCTATCTGTCTGTCTGTGTGTCTCCCTCTGTCTGTTTTTCTGCCTCTGTGTGTCTCTTTTTCTGCTTTCTCTCTGTCTCTCTGTGTCTGTCTCTGTATCTTTGTATCTCTCTCTATGTCTCTGTTCCTCTCTGTCTGTCTGTGTGTCTGTCTCTCTCCTCCCTCTCTGTCTGTCTGTCTCTGTCCGTTCCTTTCTCTGTCTGTCTGTCTCTGTCTTTCTCCCTCTCTCTCCCTGTCTCTGTATCTCTCTGTCTCTGTCTCTATTTCTCTGTCTGCCTGTCTTTGTTTCTCTCTCTCTCTCTTTCTTTCTCTCTTTATTTCTTTCTCTCTGTGTCTCTATCTCTCTTTCTTTCCATCTCTTTGTGTCTGTCTCTGTCTCTCTGTCTCTGTCTTTCTGTTTTGTCTGTCTGTCTGTGTCTCTTGATTTCTTTCTCTCTGTCTCCAATTCTCTGTCTCTGCCCCTCTCTCTGTCTGTTTGTCTGTCTCTGTCTATCTCTGTATCTTTGTGTGTCTCTCTCTCTGTCCGTCTCTGTCCGCCTCTTACTCTCTCTTTGTGTCTCTCTGTCTCTGTCTCTCCCTCACTCTAAGACAGCACATAAAGCAAAATCTGTATGTGTGTGTGTGTGTGTGTGTGTGTGTGTGTGTGTGTGTGTGTGTGTGTGTGCCTTTCTCTCTCTCTCTCTCTCTCTCTCTCTTTCTGTCTCTCCGTCTCTCTCTGTGTCTATTTCTCTCTGTGTCTCTGTGTCTCTGTTTTTTTTTCTCTCTCTGTCTGTCTGTCTATCC
>NC_134877.1:25025232-25040232 GCF_041734735.1 Babylonia areolata | reverse complement strand
CAAAGCCCATTCTATACCTATTCCCTAATCATCTATTAAATCAAGTCTCTGGATCGGTCACTGCAATATTATATTTGTTGTGCTTACACACACACTTTAATCAGTTAGAAGCATACTTGAGTTAGTTTAATCCTTTGTCAGTGTAAAGATTTCAACTGACGCTAAGCTTACGTCATTTTGTCCTTCTCATAACACAACCACTCCATAACCAGCGTTGCTGTACGGGATTGAGTGAGCTCTGATCTGTGTTTCTGACACAGTGTATTTGATTAATATCTCCTTTGTCGGATCAGTAAACTACAAGTATTATATACTGGCAGAATCGTCGCAATTCCATCTTTAAATCTATTCCATTTATGTTTGCCTACGTTAAACTGATTTAACGCAGTTTGTAATTTTCCGCGATGAGCTCGTTAAAACTGACCCTTTTCAGGTGACTTAAATCAAGATTATAAATTCATCTTAAATAATCAACCCTTCATTTTACACTCATTAGAAAGTAGTTGTTGGGCTCTTTCTTTTGTGACCTATCCGACGTAAATCAGTTCAGGAATCATTTAGAAATCTATCCCTGAACACCTTGTCACAAACACAAAGCTGAGCAAATTTAGGAGCATTTGAGCCGATTCGCTTCACAGACCACGCTAGTGTCAGTGCAGTTCGCTTAACTTGCATAAATTGGTGGAGTGGGTGATCATCTGGTCACTTTCTACCTGGTCAGTCATCTGACCAGAGCCACTCTCTCTCTCTTTCCATGTCGCAAGCAGTGTGTGTGTACGGTCATTGTCCCACAGGCTGACATCTCGCTACATATAGCTAAGTACCCCATTTAGAATGTGTTGATGATCTGTAAATTGTCCGACACATTGCTTGTGTTCATATGAGTATGTTGATATTGCCTTAGTTTGGTTTACTTACTTCAGTTATTGCTTTGACATGTAGTCACAGCTGGGCTATGATTTGATCTAGAATAATTGCCATGTCGTCATGTGCTTGTAACAGCATTCCATTTAATTCTTCTTAACGTCACAGTCAGTGACGTCTCTGGACACTGATAGTTTGTTCCAGAATGTTCTAGTGAGTGCATATGACACGTTCTTTCTCATTTGCTGTCACTCATGAAGGTTATGTTCCTTAATACTGCTGAAGCTTCAGTGGAGGAGATTTAAATGTTGAGTACAAGCTTAGCTATGTTGATATTTGGCTTTGATGCAATTGATGACTTGTGTAGGTTCATTCACCACTTCATGGTTAAGCCATGATGGTTCTTCCAACCTTTTGGTTGTGCACTGATGACAATCAGGTCTCTTAGTCTGCCAGTATTATATCAAAGCCACTGATTCTATTATCTTGTTTATTATTCATGTATTATTTCACATGCTGATATCAGGTATGATGCTACAGTGTTTCACTGATTCTCATTACTCTAAGATGTGTGTTGCATTCTGTAGAGATTACAAAATAGTGTTGGATTAATATCAGTTATTGGTTAAAACCACCTGATATATATGTCACAGTTTGTTAATTGCAATTTAATTATCATACTCTCTCCTATACAGCTTACTCCAGTATAGTGCTACACCATAACTGATTCATTTGAGTCACTTTGACACAGTATAAACTTTACCTAATCTATACTGTCAATGTAGTTTCACTAAATCAGCATAGCTTTAACCACTTTATCTACACTATTCAAATGTATTAGAAATGTCATTTGATGTCAGTGTTTGGTCTTCACACATATGCATTATCGCATGTTGTTGCTTATCCCAAACCGAGTGATAGTCTTTCCATGTAATATGTACACATGTGCTTTACTATTCACTTGTGCTGGCATGTTGTGCGTAATGACATTTTGTTTACTTGTGTCTCATCAGGCACTGTTTTATCTCTTCTCCTTATTTCTTCTTATTCTTTTTATAATAACTATTGTAGAAATAAAACAATAGAAAAAGCCTTTTGTGACTGGCCTCTATATCTTCCTGGCCTGTGCGCGGGGATTTACCATTGAAAGGTAATGAAAAACAACAAAAAAACAGAACACCCCCGCACCCCCCCCCACCCCCCTAAAACCCCCCCAAAACACACGTTCTAAAAACACACACACAAATACAACAAACAAACAAACGAAAAACAACAACAACAAACAAACAAAAACAAAACAACAACAAAAGAACAGAAACAAAAACACATACACGCCAAAACCAAATAGCAACAACGTGTTCTTTTTTTTTTTTAACACCTGAGAATGAGTAACTTGGTTCTGAATAAAGGATGAACTGAAAATAAAGAACTTGACTCAGAAAGATGGTGACATCGTTGTTCTCTCTCTCTCTCTTTTTTTTTTCTTCTTTCTTTTTCTTCAGCTTTCATACATTGGAAATGGGCAGGTGGGGGGGGGGGGGGGGGGGGGGGGAGGGAATGGGGAGGGAAGGAAGGGCAACAAGAAAAGTGAAGTATCGGCCAAGATCGTTGTCTTTTCCGTCAGCCGACTCTTCAGCGTCGTTCAGGAACCACACATGCCTTCCGTTTCCACGCGGAGAGGGTTTTTATTTTATTTTATTTTTTATTTATTCTTGATGTGTGAACTTTATTTCAGGCCGCCGCCTCTTTCAGGCAGCCACACACTCAAGTTTTCCAGAGGCGGTGCGCATCTTGTTGAGATTGTTCGTGTTTGATTGACCTGGAGAACGCTGACATGGATGATGTTTTCTTCTTCTTCTTCTTCTTCTTCATTATCTTCTTCTGCTGTGCCAACGCGTAATTCACGACGGAAGAGATCCATGCGCGGACACAGACCCGCCACAAAGTTCCCGTAACAAGATAATGATGTCGCCTCCTCTTGAGTTAGACCCGGCGCTGGAGAGGAGAGTTTCGCAGCCATCTTGGATCTTGCGCATGCGCATATAACTTTCGCTCGAACTCGCCGGAGAGCAATGCCAACCAAAAGGCGATCGACTTAGACAAAAAGCTCCAAAGGTGTTGCTGTCCTCCATTTTTTTTCCTGCAGTTGATAGCCACCATTGCTAGGAGCAAACTCTTTACAATGGAGTGCCATCGTATGCACACAGACACAGACACAGACACACAGACACACACACACACACACAGACAGACACACAGACAGACAGACACACACACACGCAAAGTGAAGCAAAAATTTGCAAAAAAAAAAAAAAGAAAAAAAAAAGGAGCCTGCTGTTTCGAAATTTCGCACATTTTGCTTCTCACGATCGCCTTTGTTGCTCCCAAGTTTTGAGAGCCAATCAACTTTGAGAGCACAGATCATGTGACGCGACGCGCCTCTTATAAGTCACGTAAGCACGGAAGTCTCAGAGGTCTATTGTGTCTGGCACCAGAAGGATGGAGGGCGCCGTGGGCGCAATAGCCGAGTGATTAAAGCCTCGGGCTTTCAGTCTGAGAGTCCCGGGTTCGAATCTCGGTGACGGCGCCTTGTGGGTAAAGGGTGGAGCTTTTTCCGATCTCCCAGGTCAACACATGTGCAGACCTGCTTGTGCCTGAACCCCCTTCGTGTGTATACGGCAAGCAGAAGATCAAATACTGCACGTTAAAGATCCTGTAATCCATGTCAGCGTTCGGTGGGTTATTATGGAAACAAGAACACACCCAGCATGCACACCCCGGAAAACTGAGTATGGCTGCCTACATGGCGGGGGTAAACAAAAAAACAAAAACAAAAACGGTCATACACGTAAAATGTTAACATGTCTGTCTGAGTGTGTATGTGTGCGTGCCTGAAATCTGATTGAATGACACAGGAAACGAATGATGAGCGCCCAGTGGCAGCCGTCAGTCGGCTCTACCCAAGGTAGCGCAGCCTGTTGTAGCGCAAATGACCCCCGTGTTTGTAAAGCGCTTAGAGCTTGGTCTCCGACCGAGGATAGGCGCCACAGAAGTATCCATATCAACCAATCAAAAACGAGATAGGCGCTTGACTCCTGATCCAGCGCTCACCAGTGATCAGACTCGAGGACCCGTTTCAGCACTAGTGATGGTGTGTCCTTAGGAAAGGGCACTTTACTCCGAATTTCCTCACTCCACGCAGGTGTGTTGAACGGGTATCGGACTTCGGCTGGGGAAGCTTAAAACACCACCCGGAAGGAGAGGATTGGGCCCCGCCTTCCTGTGTGGAGCCCTGGACGCGGTGGATATGAGTTCACTGCTCTGACAGTTTTAAAAAGGCTATGGGATCTCTAATCTTTAACTTTTTATTATTTTTTTTTTATAGCCATAATGATAATGATAATAATAATCATAATGGATACTTATATAGCACACTATCCAGAAATCTGCTCTAGGTGCTTTACAAAAACGCTTTTGTTAACATAAAATATTACAACAATGTTACATACACACACTAAAATGTGACTACACACACACACACACACACACACACTGCATACATACATTTTAACATACATGTGTATCTAACAGCTACCCTAACACATATGCACACATAGGCAGGCACAAACGTACATAAACACACACACACACACACACAATACACATTCATATACATGCATGTAGTTATATACACATACATATGTATACACACATAGTCAAGCACAGCTAACGCAAAGGAAGTGGACCTGCCACAATTGAACTTATTGCTGAGGGAAAAGGTGAGTTCTGAGACGAGATTTAAAAGATGCGAGGGAATCAGAATGACGGAGGTTATCAGGGAGCTTGTTCCACATCTTTGGCGATTGAAAAGAAAACGGTGTCTATAAAGACATTTACATCTCAACCACTGCTATCACCGTCACCATCATGATCGCCATTGGTTTAAACAGCATTTTATTTGGAACACTTCACAATACAACACAGATATCGATGAACAGGACAACAACAAGAAAATCTTGTATAAAGTCCTGCCCTGATACATGTACATGCTGAATATGTGACTGGATGTCATCAAAACAAGAAGTTAAGACGTGATCATAGTTACATGAGTTTTGAACAAAACTGAGCTGAGATATAAACAACGTGAAAAGAAAATGAATAATAAACGTGTACTGGAGAAAGAAGTCAATAGAGAGAGAGAGAGAGAGAGAGAGAGAGAGAGAGAGAGAGAGAGAGAGAGAGAGAGAGAGAGAGAGAGAGAGAGAGAGAGAGAGAGAGAGAAAATATCAACGCTAAGGGGACAAGCACAGCAACACAGTTAGACTGAAATATCAACGAGCATTAATTTTGGTACATGATGCTTCTTTTTGAATTAGTTATTGTGTTTAGAGCCATATGCCCACAGCGTGTGTGTGTGTGTGTGTGTGTGTGTGTGTGTGTGTGTGTGTGTGTGTGTGTGTGTGTGTGTGCAGATTTTTTTTTGTGTGTGTGCGCTTAGAGTTGATTTCATCAAGACTTTGCGCCTTATAAATATAATCATCATCATTATTATTATTATTATTATTATTGTTACTGAACTTGGCCGACAATCAAAGCGGCGAAGGTCAGTTAACAATCGCCATTATTGCCATCAGCAAAAAAACAAAACAAAAAACAAAACAAAAAAAAACAACAAACAAACCCAAACCAAAAAACCCAAAACCAAACCAAACAACAACAACAAAAAACAACCCCCCAAAAAAACCAACACCACTACGAACAACAAAAAACAAACAGACAAACAAACACAAAAAACCCCAGTGGAAGAAAAGAACCACGCCACTGATGAACCCTGAGCACCCTCAACTCAATAAAAACAAAGCAGGAAAAAAAAAACAAACAAACAAGCAAACAAACAAATTTTGTTGAATTTTAAAAAAAAAAAAAAAATTTAGTTTTTATTTTTACCATCCCGAGCATTAATTTTGGTCTTTACATCCAAAAATACAGACTCAACACTCATGGACGGTTTTTACAGTTAATTCCCCTTGTACCTTACTTGACCACGGCCACCTTCACCTCCCCCCAACCCCTGCTCCCTCCCTGCCCCATCACCCCCCTCCCCCAGCCCCTCCCCAAATCCTCCCCCTTCCCCTCCCCCTACACACACTGGGAGTGAGATGGGCCGGACACTGAAAAGCATGAACACTGACAAGGATGACTCCCCGAGGTGCCATAGCTGACCATCCTGTGACCTGTGACCTGTAACAGCCACCGCCACCCCTCCCCCCCCTCCCCGTCCCCCCGCCCTTCCCCCTCGCAAGAGACCACCACCACCACCAATCGATGATGACCGCGTCAACCCCTCAATACCCCTACCCCCCCCCCCCCGGGCCCCCACCCCCTCAACATCCGCAACCACCCCTCTACAACCCTCCACACTCCACCTCCTCACCCGCGCCAGTCGTTGACTTCGAAGCCTCTCTCTCTCTCTCTCTCTCTCTCCTATATCAAGTTCGTTAGCCAAAAAGGAACCCACCCACTCTCCATCCTCCTCCCCCCCCGTCCCTTATACCTCCCTCCCCCATCCTTCACCACCACCCCCTCCCCTCCTTCACCCACCTGCCCTAAAGGACCGAAATTTGCCACTAATAGATTCCTGCCTGCCATCGCGCTTATGGGCCCAGGCACACAGGATAGGAGGGTCAGCAGAGACTGGTGGCTAAGGGGTGTGTGGGTGTGGGGGGTGTGGATGTGGGAGGTAAGGGTGGCGTCAAGGCAAGTGGCTCGTTGCGGCCATTTCCAAGTCCGATGGCTTCATTTTGTCCCGTTCTGCCGGCGCTCAAGAGAGATCAGGGATTAATCGGCGCGATGTCACAGGTCAGGGTATTTCAGAACCCGTGGAGGAAGAGAACGAGGAGGAGGAGGAGGACGAAGAAGAAGAAAATATGGACCTTCACAAATCATCATTCCCCCCCCGCTCCTCCCCTCCCTCACTCTCCCTCTCTCTCCTCTCTTCTCATTCCCCTCACCGCCTCCCCCCCCCCATCCCCCACCTACCCACACACCACACACACACACCCCACACACCACACACACACACACTCCTCTCCCTATCTTTTGCCCCTCGGTAATTTGGCAGGGAGAGAAAATTACGTTTCATGATCAAATTTATGAGCAGCACGGTTTTTTTTCAAAGAATTACCACGGCGTTTCTGACCACGAAACTGTGGCAGATTTAAGGAAGTGGGAATGTTGTTCCTAGATAAAAAAAAAAAAAAAAAAAAAACACCCAAAAAACCTAACCACACACAAAAACCCCCCACTGATTTGATCGAAAACTCTTGAACCAGTTGGGTGTTTTTTATGTTAAAAAAAAAAATTGTTTGTTTGTTGTGACAAATTAAAAATAAGATGGGGGAAAAAAAAAGCTAGCACGCTGGTGTTTTTCTGACCGAAGGACAAGAGCTAAGAGGCCTCGTTGATGCTAGCTAGGAGTTAGGGATTGAAAACTTTTAATTCTTAATGTCCGTCTGTTTATTCGATAAATAAAAAAATAGGTAACCCCCTCCCACCCCCTCCTCCACCCCCGCCCCCCTCCCCCCAATCACTGCCTCACCATTATTTCTTTAACGTGTGTGTGTGTGAGGAGGATGGGGGGCGTGACGGGCGTGGGGTGGTGGTGGTGGATGATGATGTGTTGGGGTGGAGGTGGTGGAAGGGGAGAGAAGCTGATTGAATTTTGTTGATAAACTTATTTCTTATTAATTGTTATTAGTCTCTCTCTCTCTCTCTCTCTCTCTCTCTCTCTCTCTCTCTCTCTATATATATATATATATATATATATATACACACACACATATATATATATACATTTATATAGTATATATACATACATATATATATATATATTTTAGATTGGCAGCATTAAAATCGACAGAGTCCACGGGAAAAAAGAAAAGCGCTGATGCGATGTCACACCAGAATTATACTAAAGCGCAGACTTTTCAAGTACTGGTATTGCCTGTATTGCGTATGAACACACACACACACACACACACATATATACATATATATATACATATATATATATATATATATATATATATATATATAGCCACTTATCTATCTATATGATTTCACCGCCCCGGGGGGCTGGGGGTGGGGGGGAGGGAGGCGGGGAGGGGGGAGGGGGTGCTGGGGGGGTTCTGGTGGCGGGTGGCTGGCTGGGTGAGTGAGTGTGGGTGGGTGGGTGTGTGGGTGGAATGGTTTCAGTTTCAGTTTCAGTAGCTCAAGGAGGCGTCACTGCGTTCGGACATATCCATATACGCTACACCACATCTGCCAAGCAGATGCCTGACCAGCAGCGTAACCCAACGCGCTTAGTCAGGCCTTGAGAAAAAAAAAGGTGAATAAACAACTACTACCACTACTAATAATATGTATGAGGCGCAAAAACTTGATGAAGTCAACTATAAGCGTACATAAATAAGTAAGTAAATAAAATAAATAAATAAATACTAATTATAATATTAAAAAAGGTAATAATAATAATAATAAATAAATAAATAAATGAATAAGACAACAATGATGCTAAGTAAGCAAATAAATGTAAAACATGGAGACACACATTCACACATACACCGACATATGCATAACAGATATGCACCAAACATGCAGTTTCACAGATATGAAAGCACAGTCAAATACACATAAACGTACATGAGCCCCAACACACACACACACACACACCCACACACACATAACCCTGTACCTCCTCTACCCCCCTCCTCCACGCACTCATTTCTAGGCTACGTATCGCAGCTTCCACGGCACACACACACACACACACACACACACACACACACACACAGATGAACACTTACTTGTACAAGCACACACACATACGCCCATATCCCCCAACCCCACACACATATATACAAAGATATATATATATATATATATATATATATATATATATATACATATATATGTACACACCCGCACGTTCCAATATCCCGTTGCTCCCACAGTGTAGGCATGCATACACTCACATACCTCATCCTCTACCCCCGCTCCCCCCGTACTCCCTCCCCCCCACACACATACGCACGTGCACAGAACTTTCCTGACACTTGTGTACACTTACACCCTCGCGCATGCACAAACGCACTAAAACACACAGACCCACACATACACACAAACACACACATACACACACGCACAGAGGCTGCCACTGATTGGCCGCAAGAGGGATGGGAAAAGATCTCTGATGCCAAGAACGTGGCGTCTAGTGTGTTGCTCAGTCTATTGTATTTGGAAAAGCCCACAGAGACTCTGTTCCGTTTTGAAGAATTTTGCGCAATGTTGGTTTGGAAATGATGCCGATATTTGTTTGATTTACAAAGCATCGTGCTCTACCTTTCATGTTAGACTTACGGCCGCTCCCTCTCTCTGCTTTTATTTCTTTGAGGCGATCGATGGTGTGATGGCCTTGTACCTGTTCTTTATGATATTCTTTGACTTTTCTGAGGATTTCCGATTTTCCTAGATGTAGGCCGCTCGTTGGTGTTGCGTTACCAGCAAGTCTGTCAGCTCGCACATTTCCCTTAACACCTGCATGTCCCGGGCAGTATGACCATGTGAGTTTTTTAATCTGAAAATTGCGCATTGCCTTATGCCACCACTCTGGGCTTCCCATTCCGTTTTCAATTTTCTGTATGAGGTTCATTGAGTCGGTTAGAATCATGGCATGTTGGTTTCCGGGCATATGGATGGACGATAGCCACTGGAGGGATATGTCACAGCTTCAACTTCCATCGTTAGGCTGGAGGTTGTGACTTTGTAGGCAGCATTCTCTTCCCCAATTGTTTTTCCATTTTGTTTCGCAGTGAATCCCCAACCGGACTGGTCTTTGGTGACTGAGCCATCTGTGTATATGATGATGTCCTCTTCTTTACTGTTTTCTTATATGAGTAGCTTCACTTCCGCATCAGTTTTGCCCTCTGGCCATTCCTGACAATGTCTTCCTAGAGTGGGTGAAATGGCTGTGTTGAATAGATGGTTGAGGTTTTCGGGATTTTTCTCCCATGCTTTTGTTTCTTTCAGGTCTTGTAGTCGGCATACTAGCTGGATTGTGTCTTCTGCTTGCCCCATCCATGATCTTCCTCGTCCTAGACAGCTGCCTTTTGGTTCTTTGACTGCATCATGCAGTGGGTTTTGAGGGTGGAATGGATTATGAAGCAGTGAGGAGAGCTGGAGAAAAGAAGGTGGCGCAGGTATGGGGATAGGGGGAGTGGGGGGGGGGGGAGGAGGGGGTCTGGGGGGTATGTGCGTGTGTGTGTGTGTGTGTGTGTGTGTGTGTGTGTGTGTTGTGTGTGTGTGTGTGTGCATACGTGCGTGTGTGTGTGTGTGTGTCTGCGTGCGTGCGTGCGTGTGTGTGTGTGTGTGCGTGTGTGTGCGTGCGTGTGTGTGTCTGCGTGTGCGTGTGTGTTTGGGAGGGGCATGGGGGTGGGGGTAGGGGTGGGGTGGAGGTAGGGAAGAGGGCGGAGTATACATACATCCATTGGTCGACCCAACGAACGGTTGATAACAAAACGTACCACAGCATCGAACACCTTTCAACAACCACCGAACAATGACCACTGATGTGGACATTTGTCCGCATCAGCTTGACCTTACTTGAGGGCGTCTCACCGATAGGTCGTGAAACTCACACTCCACGGACGGTTGTCCAGCTCACACCACGCTACAGTGGCCGGCCAGTCACGCCACACAACAAGACACACTTGACGTGAACCACGGCCACTCCTACACCTGCCTGTTTCAGTCCTGCTTCGTACACCACCACCACCCCCCGCCCAATCTCTACGCGTGTCTCTTCCTCTCTTCCACGCCCAGCCCCGCCACCCAATCTCTCTGTTGCGCACCCTCTGATTTAACGAACGCCTTACCTACCCGCCCCCCCCCCACCCCCACCCCCTTCTTTCACCTTCCTTTCCACGTGTGTCCGTTGCTATGAGAAAACGATGGCCTCAAAACATGGCAAACAACACCAACATCAACATCAAGAAGAAACAGAACAACAAGGGTTTTTTTTTTCTCTTCCAGGGACTGCACAATGGTTGTGATTTCATTATTATCGTCATCGTCATCATTGTCGTTGTCGTCATCATCATCATCATCATCGTCATCGTCATCGTCGTCATCATCATCATCATCATCATCATCGTCGTCGTCGTCGTCATCATCATCATCTTCGTCGTCATCATCATCATCATCTTCGGCGTCATCATCATCATCATTATCGTCGTCGTTGTCACCGTCATCACCGTCATCATCATCACCACCACCACCACCGCCATCCTTATCATCATCCCTGGATTCATACACAGGTCTGGTGTATTTTGTGAGTCGCCACCCTCTTCTTAATCACCATTCCCCCAAAAAACAACAACAACAACAACAACAACTACTCACACACACACACACACACACACACACACACACACACACACACACACACACACACACACACACACACACACACACACACACACAGAAAACAACAACAACAAACCACACACACAAAATAACAAGAACAACAACAATAACAACCAAACGTACAAATAAAAGGAAAAAAAAACCCGAAACAACTGATCTCAGTGTATTTCGGCCTGATCATTTTGCAGACGTTTTTTACCACCTACGAATTTGCCAGCACATAGTTGCGACTATTCCAAAAGCAACAGCAACAGTCCGTTTTAACTCTCTCCATACGAACGGCGAAAGAGACGACGTTAACAGCGTTTCACCCCAATTACCATCATCAAAATATTGCAAGCGGAAGGCTCTTATACTGAAGACGTGAATGTTGACAAAGAATACCACAATTCTGACGGCGGAAGCTAAAGGTTGGGTCATTGAGACACCCACTGGACATCCGAGGGGTCTGTGTAGAGGAGAAGAGAGGACTGGCCGTACTGAGTGAGTTAAATAATATCTATGATAACACGTATCTGTGATGTTGCATAAACAAATCAACTCATCATAAATTCGTGCACGTTTACGCAATGTAAAAACTAAAACAAAAAGGAAAGAAATCGCCCTTTGGGAAGACAATGTAAAGCTGTAAACAATATGGGGCCATTTCGAGGCACATTCCAACCTACGATTTAAAAAAAAAAAAAAAGAAAAAAAAGGGATACTTTTCATATCTATGCCCAACCATTGCCGTTGTTTAGTAATGAAACCTTTTTTGCCTCCAGAAATTGCGGAACACGTGTTACCAGTTTCAAATGTTAACATTTTTTTTGGAAAAAGTTATATATTTTATTAAAGTTAGCTAGCCATGTGTTAAATAGTCCAGTTGGTTGTTTATTGTAGGTCCCCACACGAACCTCTTTTCAAATAATAATCTACAGAAGTAGATCCCGCTTCCCCCGTCCCGCCTCTCACATACACCCTTCCAATATTATGTTTTTTCTTTCTCCAATCACTCACCCTCTCCATTTTAGATTTTGTACTCTATCTTTTCCACATTCTGTTCTCTCTCTCTCTGTCTGTCTGTCTGTCTGTCTCTCTCTTCCTTAGTCCCCTCCTCCTTGCCCCCCCCCCCGCCCTCCCCTTGCCCCTCCCCTCCACCTCAGCCGCCCCCCTTTTCATTCGAATATACAGAAGTGTCGATTTTTAATCAATGATAACAATTATCATTATGACAAATGATAATTATCCAAATCATCATCATCTTTGATGAACAGACTATAAATAGATAAACGAACGAACGCCCAACCATTGACCAGAGGAGGATAAAAAGAGATGCATTAATTCCACAGTAAAGTCGTCACATCACTTGAGCGAGAAGTCGTAGTGTGTGTGAGAATTGTTTCCCCTGTATTGTCAACAAATTCCAAACAGAAATGTCCGCGATGACTTCCAACCGTACTCTATCGTAAACCTTTTTTTTTTCTGGATTCTAACCCAGCCGTCAAACCCTTAACCACTTCGAATCTACGCGTCTGTCATTTTTATTGTATTTTAACGTTGACGGTCGCAATAGCCGAGTGGTTAAAGCGTTGGACTTTTAATCTGAGGGTCCCGGGTTCGAATCTCAGTAACGGCGCCTGGTGGGTAAAAGGTGGAGATTTTTCTCAGGTCAACATAGTGTGCAGACCCGCTAGTGCCTGAGCCCCTTTCGAGTATATACGCACGCAGAAGATCAAATACGCACGTTAAAGATCATGTAATCCATGTCAGTGTTCGGTGGGTCATGGAAACAAGAACATATATACCCAGCATGCACACCCCCGAAAACGGAGTATGGCTATCTACATGGAAGGGTAAATAAACAAAACGGTCATACACGTAAAATGTTACATGTCTGTCTGAGTGTGTATGTGTGCGTGCCTGAAATTTGATTGAATGACACAGGAAACAAATGACGAGCGCCCAATTAATGACAGCCGTCAGTCGGCTCTACCCAGGTAGGCAGCCTGCTGTGACAAATGACCCGAGCGCTTAGAGCTTGGTCTCCTACCGAGGATAGGCGCTAGATAAGTATCCATATCGAATCAAACGTGTTTACTTATTTTAGCTTATTTTGTTCAATAAAATATTTAAAAAAATTCCTATTATACAACAATATCCTATTGTAAACCTTCATCTGGTTGCTAACCCAGCTGTTAAACCCAAGCCACTTAGCCCTCTACGTGTCCGTCATTTTATATTGTATTTTAATGTGTTTGCTTGTTTTTAATCAATTATAGTTTTAAAAAAAAATTCTATTAACATTAAAAATCTGTTTGTATACATATTGCTTTGTATTGTATTTCTCTTTCTCGTCATAACAGATTTCTCTGTGTGAAATTCGGGCTGCTCTCCCCAGGGAGAGCGCGTCGCTACACTGAGAGCGCCCCCCCCCCCACCCCCGCCCCCCCCTTTTTTTGTGTGTATTTTCTCCTGCGTGCAGTTTTATTTGTTTTTCCTATCGAAGTGGATTTTTTTCTACAGAATTTTGCCAGGGACAACCCTTTTGTTGCCGTGGGTTCTTTTTCGTGCACTAAGTGCATGCTAGCACACGGGACATCGGTTTATCGTCTCATCCGAATGACAAGCGTCCAGACCACCACCACTCAAGGTCTAGTGGAAGGGGGAGAAAAATATTGGCGACTGTACCGTGATTCAAACCAGCCGCGCTCAGATTCTCTCGCTTCCTAGGCGGACGCGTTACCTCTAGGCCATCACTCCACTTCCGTACGGAAAGCTCTCGAGACCAGTGATCAGTGCGTTGGGTTTAAGCGTAGGTCAAACATCTGCTACTCTTAAAAAAAAAAAAAAAATATGGATTAATCCGCACGTTTTGAAGACCTCCCTGCAACTGAAACTGAAAACTGAAAACTGAAACTAAACCCTTATCGCGTGGACAAGATTTTGATGACGAGTCATTAACAGTAGGAATCAGGAAGTCATGGAGTGTCCATCTATCGCTTAGGCTTCGGAAACCACTTTCGTTTAAAAAACAAAACAAAAACAAAAAACAACAACAAAAAAACAACAAACAAAACAACAACAACAACCCCCCCAAAAAAAACAACAACAACAAAACAACAAAACAACAAACAAAAAACAAAAAAACAAAAAAGCCCAGCAAACCAACATCGTTCGAAGCAATTTCTGTTCATTTTATTTATTTTGAGTGATTTATTTTTGTTTTATTTTGACCACGTCTGACCACCATACTTTCTCTTTCTCTTTTTTCCACCCACCCACTCACTCACCCTCTCTCTCTCTCTCTCTCACACACACACATGCACACACACACACACACCACACACACACACACACAGAACACCCACACACACACACACACATAACACACACACACACAACACACACACACACACACACCTCTTTCACACACACACACACACACACACACACACACACACACACAAAACACACAGCACACACACACACACACACACACACACACACACACACACACACACACACACACACCACGCCCTCTCACTCTCCCCTTTCATTCTTTCCTCTTTTTTTCTTTCTTTCTTTTTTCTTTCTTTTTTTTTGCCTGTCCTGTTCTGTTTCCTTTTTCTTTTAACTCTTTCTCTCCATCCGCCCCCTTCCCACCCGAGCAAT
>NC_134877.1:25005232-25022732 GCF_041734735.1 Babylonia areolata | reverse complement strand
GACACTCTTCAGTTTGTCGGTAGTTGATGAACAAAATACATCAAAGGATAGATAATCAACTTTAAACATTATGACATGACAAAATTTTTCTTTCTTTCCCACTTCCGTTCTTTGAGGAACTGCTTGTTAAGTATTATTATTGTTAAAACTTGAAAAACAAAACAAGCAAACCCCCCCACAAAAAAACAACAACAAACAAACAAACAAGCAAAAAAACCCCAACAAAACCGTGCTATTTTCTTTAGGTTTGGTAAAAAAACAAGAAGAAAAAGAAAAAAGAAAAGGAGTATGAATTTCGTGTAGTGTCTTCCTAACAAAAGTAATTTTTCTAATTTTTTTTTTTAAACTGACGCACACACATTCTTTCGAACGCAATCACACATACAGTTGTCCGCGCACAGTCTTGTGTATAGTTGTATAAACTTAAAAAAAAACCAACCTCAACCTTACGCTGCATGTCATTTTTACAGTTAAAACTGAACAATGTGAACTTCACACACTGTCGAAGACCATAATTCACATTTGTATTTGTATTTCTTTTGTTAGGAAGATACTACACGAAATTCATACTCCTTTTCTTTTTTCACAACAGATTTCTCGGTGTGAAATTCGGGCTGCTCTTTCCAGGGAGATCGCGTCGCTACACTACAGGGCCACCTTTTTTTTTTTGTATTTTTTCCTGCGTGCAGTTTTATTTGTTTTTCCTATCGAAGTGGATTTTTCTACAGAATTTTGCCAGGAACAACCCTTCTGTTGCCGTGGGTTCTTTTACGTGCGCTAAGTGCATGCTGCACACGGGACCTCGTCTCATCCGAATGACTAGCGTCCAGACCATCACTCAAGGTCTAGTGGAGGGGGAGAAAATATCGGCGGCTGAGCCGTGATTCGAACCAGCGCGCTCAGATTCTCTCGCTTCCTAAGCGGACGCGTTACCTCTAGGCCATCACTCCACATTATCTTCTAATCTTAGCAAGTCAGCAACTAAAACACGAAAAGAAAAGAAAACGACCCTGCTTTACCCCCCCCAATACTCGTTTCTGAGCAGTGTGTAAAGACAATGTTTTTCGATTCTTTGTTAGTACCTTGATGCTTTGTGTCATGTTATTGGTTAAAGACCTCGTAGACATTGAATTTTGCTGCAGGACAAACATGACTATTTTTCTTTTCTCCTCCTCCTCCTTCTTCTTCTTTCTTTTTTTTTTTTTATATTTCATTTATCAATACCAGCGTAATTTAATTTTTGCAGTACAAAAAACCAACTTCAAAGTTCACGGACATGGCGACTGTAGTTACAGCAGAAACTGTCGTTGGTATGGAATGGCACACACACACACACACACACACACACACACACACACGTACACGCACGCACGCACGCACGCTCCCCCACCCCTCCACACACACACACACACACACACACACACACACACACACACACACACACACACACACACACACACACACACACACACACAAGCTTTTCGTTGGACTGGAGACATAGTATACTCAAAAAGCACACTGGTATTGCAAGAGCGATGGAATAAAAAGCGATGCGTCCATGACTGGGGGAACACTTGGGCGACATGGGGGGACAGGTATTATTATCTCCCCTTTGTCACTCAATCATTCCTTCCTTTCTCTCACTCTGTCCACATGTCCTTTCATAAAGCGTGGAAGGGAAAAAAAGAAGAAAAAAAAAAGAAAGAAAGGAGAAGAAGAACAACAACAACAAGAAGAAGAAAAAAAGGAGATGCTTCTATGACTGGGGGTCACTTGGGCGACAGGGAGACAAATATTATTATCTCCCCTTTATCACTCAATCGTTCCTTCCTTTCTCTCTCTCTGTCCATATGTCCTTTCATAAAGCTTGGAAGGAAAAATAAGAAGAAAAAAAAAGAAAAAAAAAAGAAGAAAAAAGATATGCCTCTATGACTGAGGGACACTTGGGCGACAGGGACACAGGTATTATTATCTCCCCTTTGTCACTCAATCATTCCTTTCTTTCTTTCTCTCTCTCTCTCTCTGTCCACATATCCTTTCATAAAGCTGGGACGGAACAAAAAGAAGAAAAAAAAAGAAAAAAGAAAAAAAAAGAGGAAAAAAAAAGATGCGTCTATGGTTGGGGGACATTTGGGCGACGGGGAGGGGGGGGGCAGGTATTATCTCCCCTTGTCACTCAATCATTCCTTCCTTTCTCTCTGTCTGTCCACATGTCCTTTCATAAAGCTTGGAAGGAAAAAAAAAAAGACAAAAAAAGAAGAAAAAAAAAGAAAAAAAAGAAGAAAAAAAGAGAGAAAAAAAGAGATGCCTCTATGACTGGGGGAACACTTGGGCGACAGGGAGACAGGTATTATTATCTCCCCTTTATCACTCAATCGTTCCTGCCTTTCTCTCTGTCCACATGTCCTTTCATAAAGCTTGGAAGGAAAAAAAGAAGAAAAAAAAGAAGAAAAAAAAGAAAAAAAAAAAGAAAAGAGATGCCTCTATGACTGGGGGAACACTTGGGCGACAGGGAGACAGGTATTATTATCTCCCCTTTATCACTCAATCATTCCTTCCTTTCTCTCTCTCTGTCAACATGTCCTTTCATAAAGCTTGGAAGGAAAAAAAGAAGAAAAAAAAGAAGAAAAAAAAAGAAAAAAAGAACAGAGATGCCTCTATGACTGGGGGAACACTTGGGCGACAGGGAGACATGTATTATTATCTCCCCTTTATCACTCAATCATTCCTGCCTTTCTCTCTCTCTCTGTCCACATGTCATTTCTTAAAGCTGGAACGGAGCAGGTCCCATTTACCCCCCCTCCCACTCCTTTTTTTTTTTTTTTTTTTTTTTTACCGTTTCGCCTATACTCGAAATGATGGTGTCGCCATCCTCAATGGCCTCCTGAGAGTGTTTGAGTCCGGGTCTTGTTTCACCTACCCGCCATTCCTGTTTCGCCTATTCAGCCTCTCTCTCTGTCTCTGTCTCTCTCTCTGTCACACACACACACACACACACACACACACACACACACACACACACACACACACACACACACACACACACACAAAACCAAGAATATCTAACCCTTTTATCCCTTTTGGGGCATGGAGGATATCATATAACAGCAACAATATTTTACACGAAAATTAAACATAAACAATTAAAACAACAGAACTATCAGAAACAGTACACACTATATGAAACAAAACTTACATAATGAAAGTATTTTTCTGGTGTCAAACCCCAGGATAGATCAGGCTACGTTGCTCATCTTTGCAAAATCGCTTAATAAAATTTAACCGAATTGTCTTGGCTGCATAAAATAAATTACACAGAGAGCCTCTTCCAACAAGAAAATTAAACGATTGTTAGCCTTTTTTTTTTCGTTGACGTATTGCAACGATCTCTTCCGGATCTTTCTTCAGCAGAATAACTTGGCAAACATTTTGTTTTCCTTAAAAAACAAAATACAAGTCCTATGTCATAATTATGTAATAAGTCATTTACTTTAATGAGGTCACATGAGTCATCGCGTAAATAGTTGTTGTCCTTACACACACACACACACACACACACACACGCACGCACGCACGCACACACACGCACACACACACATACATACGCGTACACGCTCACACATCAACGCTGTGTTCCAAGTGGACTTGTTAAGAATTTTGGTGACAAGGGTATGAACGTTGTGTGTGTGTGTGTGTGTGTGTGCGTGACCTGTCTTCTGTTTTGAAATACGACAACTCCATGTAATTGTTTATTTATTTATTTATTTATTTTATAGTATGCACATTCGAACTATGTAGCGTACGCACACGCGCGTGCAATATATATTGTAAGCGCATGTCTGTTCACATAGAATTTGATTCACATTTATGTATCTGTATTTCTGCAATTATTGATTGGTTTTGATATCTATTCATCTACAGAGCTACTGGTTTGTCCATCCTTTCATTCGTGAATTCAATTATCAATCAATCATGTATTTATGTATCTATGTATCTATGTAACAATCGGTTTCTTATTTTTATAATATGCTCAAAAGAGGGGAAAAAAAAGAAAAAAAGAAAAGTCATTTCAGCTGTAAGTAAGATGATTAGATTTGCAAATGTTGCCTAGCTACACTTTTGGGACATTTGTGTTTTCTCAACTTTTATGTGACATTGTTGTGTATTTGGAAATGTTTGTTCTGGGCATGAAAACATTATTTTGCAGTAATCCTCCATACTCCAATAGGAGTGAAAGGATAATTAAAACTTGAAACTTGTGCTTATTTACTACCACCACGACCACAAGGACTACTACTGCTGCTGCTACTACTACTACTACTACTACTACTAATTAGCATCTATATAGCGCTAAATCTTGTGCAGAGACAAATCAAAGCGCTTTCACACCAGTCAGTCACACGCATGTATAACTGTAGACTGAAAAAACTGAAGACAAGGAAAAGAGGCAGGGAAGAGAGTCTGTCTTGGGAAGACTTGAAAGAGCTGAGTGCGGAGACCTGACGAAGCGAATTACGTAATTGTGTAGTTAATTATGTATTTTTTGTATTCATTATGCATTTCTATTTTCATGTATTTATCTAATTTTTATTTTATCATTTATCAAGTTATCTTACCAAGGAAAGAGGGACTATGTTGGCCGAAGGGACATGCGGTGTAAGTATAGCAAGTTTACTATTTCTCTGGGTAAAAGGTTCGCCGGTACTGCCAGAAAAAAACTACAGTGTATGCTGCAGCTTTGAACTATGATCGTAAATTGTTAGTACTTCCACCACTGACCTCACCACTTTTTGCTGACTCCATTCAAACATGTGCCAGACTTTGCGATATTTGCCGCCCACGAGGTGACTAAGATTGCAACGGCTCAAGAGAGAGCGGAAGGGAGAGAGAGGGGGGGAATGGAGGGAAGAGAGAGAGAGAGAGATACAGAGAGAGAGAGGGTGGGGGTAAGGAGAGAGAGAGAGAGGGGGAGGGAGGGAGGGAGGGATGGAGGATGAGGAAGAGAGAGAGAGAGCGAGGAAGAAGGGAGGGAGGGAGGGAGAGAGGGAGGGAGGGAGGGAAGGAGAGAGACTGGGGAGAGATAGAGACGAGGGGAGAGAGAGAGAGAGAGAGAGAGAGAGAGAGAGAGAGACAGACAGACAGACAGACAGACAGACAGACACACACACACGCACACACACACACACACACACACACACACACACACACACACACACACACAGGGGAAGGGAGGTGGGCAGAGATAGGGACAGAGAGACAGAGGAAGGGAGAGGGAAAGAGAGGGAGGGAGGGAGGAGAGAGAGAGAGGGAGAGAGAGAGAGAGAGAGAAGGAAAAGGAGGGAAGGAGGGAGAGAAAGACTAGGGAGAGAGAGACTAGGGGAGGGAGGAAGAGAGAGAGAGGGGGAGAGAGAAAGAGAGAGAGAGGGAGAGAGAGAGGAAGGGAGAAACAGAGAGTAAGAGGGATATATATATATATATATATATAGAGAGAGAGAGAGAGAGAGAGAGAGAGAGAATGTGTGTGTGTATGTGTGTCTGTGTGTGCGAGCGCGCGCGTGCGTACGCGTGTGTGTGCACGCGTCTGTCTGTCTGCCTGTCTGTTTGCGTCTGTGTGACGGTGACAATGTCTGTGTGGATACCCACTTTCGATTCGCTCTTACCTGTTGTAAGGCCTGTTTTCAATTCCACGTCTTCTGCCAATCCATAAAAACAACAACATATAGTTCCTTCTGCAAGGACTGATGGACTTCTTGAAAGAAGAGAACATTCTAAATCAGATTTGAAGGTTTTTAACGATGGAAGGTTTTTTAAATTTTAAGTGGAAAGTTTAAAGCGGTGACTTGGTTATTATTATTATTATTATTATTATTATTATTATTATTATTAATATTTTTATTTTTAACCTTTGTAGTAGGTATTAACGTGGCGATAGCCTTGAGATGGCCTTAGTGGTCGGCGAGGCTCTAAACACCATAGGAACTGTGAGGGAACTGTCTGCTGATCAGGCTCGCCCTTCATCTTCCATACTTTGTATTTGTATTAGTATTTGTATTTTTCTTCTTTTTTTCCACAATGGATTTCTCTGTGTGAAATTAGGGCCGCTCTTCCCAGGGAGAGCGCGTCGCTACACTGAGAGCGCCACTCATTTTTCTTGTGTGTATTTTTTTTCCTGCGTGCTCTTTTATTAGTTTTTCCTATCGAAGCGGGTTTTTTTTTTCCTGCTGATTTTTTATTTTTTTATTTTTTTTGCCAGGGACAACCCTTTTGTTGCCGTGGGTTCTTTTACGTGCGCTAAGTGCATGCTGGCACACGGGACCTCGGTTTATCGTCTCATCCGAATGACTCGCGTCCAGACCACCACTCAAGGTCTAGTGTAGTGGAGGGGGGGGGGGGGCGGGGGGGGGGGGGGGAAGAAAATATCGGCGGCTGAGCCGTGATTCGAACCAGCCGCGCTCAGATTCTCTCGCTTCCTAGGCGGACAGCGTTACCTCTAGGCCATCACTCCACTTTGAGAAGGAAGATAGCGAAGAGACGATGACGGCTGAAGACAGCATCAAAGGACCTCCGCTGCACTTTCCTAATGTGGTCGGCTTTTTTTAAGTTCTTCCTGCACTTAGAACCCACACTCCTCGCACGCTCCAACGCATGCACATGTGCGCACGGATTAGTAAATGCTTGTCCACACACACACACACACACACACACACACACACACACACACAGACACACACACACACACAGACACACACACACACACACACACACACACACACACACACACACACACACACACACACACACACACACACGTACACACGCTTGAAGGGAAGACGAAAGGCAGACCGACAGACAGTGGAGATGGTTTAGAATACAAGGAGACTGGTCCATCTTTTCTGTTAATCGAACGAAAGATAGCCCTACGAGAAACAGTAGTTTTAGGTCTGGTGAGCTGAAGAACCGATAGGCAGAACGCGGCAGAGTGGTTAGTACGCTTATCCTGCCAGTACAGTGTCTGTGAGGGTTCGAAACCCGCTCTCGCTCTTTCTCTTCGAGAATCTTCCTCACCCTCCATCCCCCACTCTGTTCTGTAGTGCGGTGTGTTGTGTTGTGTTGTGTTGTGTGTGTGTGTGTGTGTGTGTGTGTGTGTGTGTGTGTGTGTGTGTGTGTGTGTGTGTGTGTGTGTGTGTGTGTGTTTCTTTCAGTTTGTTCCTTTTCTTTCCCTATGCATTTTACTAACACCATGCTTGTGCCTGTGTGTGTGTGTGTGTGTGTGTGTGTGTGTGTGTGTGTGTGTGTGTGTGTGTGTGTGTGTGTGTGTGTGTGTGTGTGTGTGTGCGCGCGTGTGTGTGTGTGCGCGTGTGTGTGTTTGTTGTTGTTGTTTTTGATATTTTTATATATTTTTTTATCCTCTGTTATGTATCTCTACTAACACCATGCTTTCATGTTATTTAGTATTGTGTAGTTTAGACCCTATTCAGGGCGGGGACTGGATGGGTAAAAAAAAAAAGCATACCAGTGCTTGTCTATTATCCTCGAAAAAAAAAAGTCTTGTCTTGTCTTGTCTTGTCTCTCTAGTTTGACTGGAAAATCAAACTAAGCGTCTAGTTCATTTGGATGAGACGATAAACCGAGGTCACGTGTGCAGCACGAACTTGGCGCACTAAAAAAAACAACAACAAAAAACAAACAAACAAACAAAAAAACCCAAACAAACTAACCAACCAACCAATCAAACAAACAAAACAAGAAAGGCAAGGCCTTCAAGACTCACTTGTTATACACTTAAAAAAAAAATCTAATCGAACCCCGCGTGTTCGGGTGAGAAGAAACTGCCTTATCCATTACACTATCGTGGCTTCTTAACTGACGTTCTAAAATTTAACATTTGAACATACTTTTTTAAAGGCGATAAATCAATTGCGATATTCGCAGTGAGAACGCTGTTTAAATCATATTATTCTGGTATATCTTGGGCATTCAAAAAATCTTTAAGGGCAATAAAAAAAATTCTTTTTAATGGCTACCTCCGCAATCACACTGCAATATTTAGCTGTTTTCACTAGATCTAGATAGATGTACAAGTTGAGTTACACCCGCCGGGAATGTAGTACGACACGGTCGATTCAATTTCTCTTTTATGTTCATTCTAGTTTTATAGTTTTAAAGGTGACATGAAAATTTAGTATTTTGTTAAAGTTATAACATGTAGAGCCAAGTACAAGTACTTCTAAACGTCGTAAGAAGTGAAAAGGACTTCATTTTGAGAAAAGTCAAGACTGGAAATTTTTTCGTTTCATCGTGATCAGCTCAAGGGTATTAACTCGCATGGTTTACAATTTTTAACTGTGAATTCCGACTGATTCTGTGGATATTTTTATGGCAGTTTGGGGCATAATCCAGTAAGTGATGAGGCGTTCACAAATCTTTCTCTGAATAAATATCTAACGGTCTCCTTCTCCAACTTTTTTTCATCACATGTTATCGTGTATTGTCCATTGAATAGGATTGAACGGGCAGGTCAACAACTTGAAACAAAATGGCGTCGTTCGCGTTCGCGAAGAATATGAGCACGCACTTTGAATGTGTATAAATATGTGTACGCAATTGATTTTTGCCCATGACCTTCAGGGCTCAGCCAACAGATCTGTAAAGTCCACTCGTCGTATTGATTTTAGTATTTTCCGAAAAAGACCACTTGGGCGAATGAACATAGTGAAAGTCCTGTACACCGAGAGTAAAACACACATGCTTTTTATGTATTGAGTATAATTTCAAAATGTAATTTTTAAGATGAGAAAGATCAGTTTAGAGCAAATTAAGTCCCCTAGCATTAATTACAGAGTAATTTCCCTTTTTTACTATCTGCACCAAAACGTTTGCAAAATAAATAAAACTTCCATGCTTAGCAAAAGAAGTTCTTGTTTGAACAAAAAATGATAATAATGACTGCTCTTGTTGTTGTGTCAGAATATCAGATCAAAGTGCCAAGTTTAGAGAATACAAAAAATATAAATATAACAGTAAATGCAGTTTACATATAATTAGGCTTCAGTTTTTATTTTTTTGTGCCCATCCCAGAGGTGCAATATTGTTTTAAACAAGATGACTGGAAAGAACTGAATTTTTCCTATTTCTATGCCTAATTTGTTGTCAACTGACAAAGTATTTGTAGAGAAAATGTCAATGTTAAAGTTTACCACGGACACACAGACACACGACACAGACACAGACACAGACACACACACACACACAGACAACCGAACACCGCTTTAAAACATAGACTCACTTTGTTTACACAAGTGAGTAAAAAAAAAACAAACACAAACAAACAAACAAACAAACAAACAAAACAAAAACCATGGCAACGTAAGTGTTGTCCTGTGATGAGCCTCTCACCGTGAAACACGTGCTCCTTGACTGTTGGGATCTGCATGACGCTAGACACAGGACATTACACGTCGGTTTCTCGGAAGACTTTGTTTCGTGATGTCCCTCCGTAGACGCTGATGGACTTCTTGAAAGAAGTGAACAGTTTAAAAATCAGATTTGAAAGTTTTAAACTATGGAATTTTTTTTTTTTTTTAAAACTTTGAGTGGAAAGATTAAAGCTGTAACTTGTTTCTATTGTAATTTTTGTTTTACCCTGGACTTGTAGTAGGTATTAACGTGGCGATAGCCTTGAGATGGCCTTAGTGGTCGGCGAGGCTTTAAACACCATAATTTGATTTGAAGTGTTGTCCTCTGGCGAAAATTCTGCAAAAAAACCCCCAACGAAATCCACCCTAGTAGGTAGGGTAAAATTTTATATGCTTGTACTCAAGACGTTGGGTTATACTTCTGGAGCCCGTTGCATTGCTCGGACGGAAGAGCCTAGTATGGTCGTAACCCGCTACTAACTGTGTGTTACTAGTATGGAACTGACCAATGGCGTAGTTCGGTCAACGTAGGCATTTAGTCACGTGTAACTGTCAAAAAAGTTAGAACCAAGCAATGCAACTGGCTCCTGGTCAGGCAACCGCCTGGCACATGTAAGTGTGGCGTGTATGTTTGTTTTTTTTAACATTATTTTATTATTTTTTCTATACCCAAACGCAGCAACGCTTCCTTAAGATACTGAAAGCCAAACTAAAGCGGAGGAAGGTCTTTTAGTTGAACTGAAGAACACAGCTAGCTGTGTGCTGCAGAATGTCTGGAGATATTGGAGAAGCATTGAGAGAGACAGAGAGAGAGAGAGAGAGAGAGAGAGAGAGAGAGAGAGAGAGAGAACTTGACAATAATGTCTGTCATGAATGAATATAGTAATGAGAGAGATAGAGTGAGTGAGTGAGAGAGAGAGAGAGAATGCATGAAGGAAGGAAGGAATGAATGAATGAATGAATGAATGAATGAATGAATGAATGAATGAATAAATTTTATTTCCGATAGCATTAGAGTAAGCAAACGATTCTTTCTCCAGCCCTCGAAATGTCTAAAGAAGAGAGAGAGAGAGAGAGAGAGAGAGAGAGAGAGAGAGAGAGCGAAAGAGAGAGAGCGAACGAACGAACGAACGAACGAATCTTTTTTATTGAGGGAAAAAAAAGGAATAAGCACAAATGGCTTGTTTTCATCCTGCCCTCATGAAAAGGGAAAACATAACAAATACTCAATACAAAAGCATGACATTGCATGAATAAAATTCAATTCTGTCCCACGAAAAAGACGAACAATAACAGAAGTGCATGCACAATTAATACTTAGAACAGAAACAAAAGAAGAAGGAAGAGGAAGAGACAAGGAGAGAGAGACAGACAGAAAGAAAGAAAGACAAGAGAGACATACAGAGAGAGAGAGAGAGAGAGAGAGAGAGAGAGAGAGGTGGGGGGAGGTGAGAAAGTGAGAGACACAGACAGACAGGCAGACACACAGTGTTAGAGTGGGAAAGGTTAAGACATTGTATATGCAAATTCTTCTGAGAGAGAGAGAGAGAGAGAGAAGAGGGGATGGGGGGGGGGGGGGGGGAGGGAGCAGGAATTTCGTTTAATGTCACACTTAAAGCAGCAGCATTGTGGCTGACAGAATGGTTCAGGTGTAGGTAGCACTTTTTGATTCAGTGTTCACTTGCGATCAGGGTTTGAGGCCCCCGTTTTAGCACGGTGGTGGATCTATTGCATCTTCGGGAAAGGCACTTGATTCCGATGCTCCTCGCTAGCACCACCCCTCAGGTATAAACAAAAGCGGAGGAAGAAAAGGACTCGCCCCCCCAACCTTCCTACATGCTAACCCTAGACACAGTCGATATGAAGTCACTACTGCCTCGATGGCCATGGAACATTCTAGAGTTTGAACTTTTAGAATAACACGGTAGGAGGGAAGGGGCAAGCTGCTTGGTCATTTGGGGAGGAGGGGAAGGGTGGGGTGTGGGAGATGGGGGGGCGGGGGTTGGGGGGTGGGAACAGGATAGATGAATGGCGGAATAAAAGATGAATGTTCTCAAATAAACAGAAGTACAATGAAAGAAAACATCTCAATGGACTTCGTAAAAGAGAAGTCGTTAAGAAGAGAAACAATCAATAACGAATGTAAAAAAAAAAAAAAAAAAAAAAAAAAAAAAAAAAGAAGCAAAAAGCAAAAAAAACAAAGCAAAAAAACAACACCCCCCCCCAAAAAAAAACAACAAGAAACAAACAAAAAAACCCAAAAGATATATAAATAGATGAATAAAAAAAAAAAAAAAAAAATCAGGTTCCCACTGCTTCAAGATGCAAATAGACAACAACAGCTGCAACAATATGGCCCTGATGAATAGAACGAAACGCACGCAAAAGTTAAAATCTTTGCAGTGTCCTTAGGAAAAACAACAACAACAACAACGTCAAGATGACGGGGAAAAAAAATCATACGAAACAGCTTCAGATAACAAGCACCGGCAACAGACAGCAGCAGCAGCACCAACAACAACTACTGGAAAAAAAGAAAGAGAGAAAGAAAGAAAGAAAAATGTTTGTAAAACTTTTAACTTCTTCACTTTTCTTCAACTCCAAATTAATGACCCCTCTGTGTTCCGAAAGTCAGTCAAACGATCTGTTCCAGCCTAAGCAATAATAGCCAGTTCATCACTGAATGCCAATTTGCGTAAAACGGTTCAAATCAGCCGCTTTAAATTGTTTCCCCCAGAGCCGAAACGTAATTTAAATGAAAAGTTATCGAAATATGTCCGCCTTAGAGACAGATCAATGTCTCCATTTCGAGACAACACACGGCGAAGATTTTTTTTACCCAGAATTCTTTTCCCCCCTCCGAGTTTCCGGTTCCGTGTCAGTGGAAGAGTTTTGTCCCTTTCGCCTTCAATCGTTGAGGGTGCATGTTCATGGGTCTCTGTCGTGAGAGGGCTCTTCAATCTCTGTTCAACACTCACTTCGTTTTGGACAAAGAGTGGGGTTTCCCTCCCCTGAATTTAATAAAGGCTGAGAAACAAGTTGCCATTCGTTTTCATCAATTCCCTTCGTTATTTTAGTTCTCTAAAAAGCTTTGCCAGACTTTTCTCTCGACGAGAAGTAATGTCTTTGTCTGTCTGTTTGAGGATAGTGCACAGTTCTTATCGACGTGTTAAAAAAATACAAACTTCGTTATTAGTTGGAACTTTTAGAAATATTTTATTCTTTCTCACACGCACCCTTCGAAGCAGGTTGTATATCTGTCGCCCAGTCTGTCACTCTATACGATAGAGATATAGAGATAGAGGGAGAAGGCAGTAAAGAGAGAGAGAGAGAGAGAGAGAGAGAGAGAGAGAGAGAGAGAGAATGAATGAATGAATGAATGAATGAATGAATGAATTTTCCTTAATGAGGGAAGTGGAATAAGCAAGGACATGCTTTTTTTCATCCAGCCCTCAGTGCAAAGAAAATCGACAAGCAAACAGACAAGCAAAAAGATGATGATAATAATAATAATAATAATAATAATAATAATAATAATAAAATAAAAGAAAAGACCCCCCAAGACAATAACAACAGCAACAAAACACACACACACACGCGCGCGCGCCACAAAACAACAACCCCCCCGCACCCCCCCCCCAAAAAAAAAGAAAAAGAAAAAGAAAACAACAACAAAAAACAAAAAAAACAACAACAAAAAACAAAACCAAAAAACAACAAAAAAACCAAACAAACAAACAAACAAACCCCCCCAAAAACACCACCAACAACAACAGCTAACAAACAAACAAACAACAACAACAAAAAAAAAAACCCACCACCAATGAAGCCATCATTACCACTACAACTATCGCCACTATCACTACTACCATTATCACTACTATTCAGAGCTAAGTAAATAAACAGAATAAATAAGACAGAAGAGAGAAAGAACAACACAATGTCACAACCAGAAAAAAAACAACAACAATAAAAAACCCCAAATACAAATGATAAAACGGACACTTCACACACACAAACGAATGCACTAAGAGATATAGATAGATAGAGAGAAGTAGAGGTAGAGGTAGATAGATAGATAGATAGATAGATAGATAGATAGATTCAAATATTCAAAGAAATTTAATCCTTTCGCCCCTTTTTGGGTGTGGAGGATACAATAACAATACACACTCATTGAATCACAACTTCAGTCCAACGATGTCTCCGAAACACGCAAAAAACGCACACCCACGCACATCCCCCCACCCACCCACACCCACATCCACACCCACACACATACACACACACACACGCACGCTAATGATAATGATTTGCAACAAAACAAATCAAGCTTAAATATGCTGACAAGTATGTTTTATATGTAACAAAAGTTACACACCCTTTCCAAGTTTTATGAATTCTATGCTGTATTCAGGACACACAGAGGATGGAGCCCCCCACACTGAGGGTGTGGCCCTGATGCTGGCACCGGAGGCACAGGGGGCACTCATCGGCTGGGAACCTGTCAACTCCCGCATCATTACAGCCAAGTTTACCACCAAGAAGAATGACATCAGACTGATCATCATCCAGTGTTATGCTCCAACCAATGATGCGGAAGAAGAGAAGAAAGATGACTTCTGCCAACAACTACAGACAGTGATAGACAGAAGAGGAGCCAAAGACATAACCATACTGATGGGAGATTTCAACGCCAAGATCGGAAGGGACAACACCGGCTACGAGGACACCATGGGGACACACGGACTGGGACAGATGAATGAGAATGGTGAGCGCTTTGCAGACCTGTGCGCCCTGAACCAGCTGGTGATAGCAGGAAGTATCTTCCCACACAAGCGCATCCACAAGGCCACATGGAGATCCCCGAATCACGTCACGGAGAGCCAGATCGACCACATCTGCATTAGCCACAAGTTCAGGAGATCATGGCAGGATGTACGAGTGATGAGAGGAGCTGATGTGTCATCAGACCACCACCTTCTTACGACGACAGTGAGACTTCGCCTCAAGAGATTCACGCAGACAAGGTACAATGTTGGACTGCTCAGAAACAAGGACACACAAGCAGCATTCCAGATCAGCCTTTCCAACAGGCTCCAGCCACTACAAGAGCTGATAGAAGACGGTGAGATGGACTTCGAGACACAGTGGGAACACAGCAAGAAGCTCTGGCACGACACATGTGAAGAGGTCCTTGGCAAGAAGAAAACTCAGCACAAGGAATGGATATCTGCCGACACCATCCACAAGCTGGAAACAAGGAAAGAGAAGAAAACTTTGCTGAACACGAGCAGAACAAGAGCAACTAAGGCAAAGGCACAGGAAGAGTACACGGCAGCGGACAGAGATGTAAAAAGGAGCATCAAGGAGGACAAGACGGACTACATCGACGACCTGGCCAGTCAAGCAGAGGCAGCAGCCGGACAGGGGAACCTGAAGGACCTGTACCTGGTGACCAAGAAGCTCTTCAGCAAGATCTGGGAGAAGGAGGAAGTACCGGTCCAGTGGAAAGAAGGAATCATCATCAAGCTGCCGAAGAAAGGAGACCTCAGGGACTGCAGCAACTACCGAGGGATCATGCTCCTGTCAACGCCAGGCAAGGTTCTCAACAGGGTTCTACTGGAAAGGATGAAAGAGGTCGTCGACACCAAGCTCAGAGACCAGCAGGCAGGCTTCCGGCGGAACAAATCCTGTGCCGACCAGATCGCCAGCCTGCGCATCATTGTGGAGCAGTCGCTGGAGTGGAACTCCCCTCTCTACATCAACTTCATAGATTATGAGAAGGCCTTCGACAGTCTGGACAGAGAGACGATGTGGAAGCTGCTGAGGTACTACAGAGTCCCAGAGAAGATCAGCTCCTTCATCCGGTGCACCTACCAGGACATGAGCTGCAGGATTGCCCACGCAGGTCAGCTGTCCGAAAGTTTTGAGGTGAAGACCGGAGTTCGCCAGGGGTGCCTGCTGTCACCTTTCCTCTTCCTCCTGGTCATTGACTGGATCATGAAGACCACTACAACAGGCAGGAACAACGGTATACAGTGGACACTCTGGACACAGCTGGACGGCCTCGACTTCGCTGACGACCTGGCGCTCCTGTCGCACAACCACAGCCAGATCCAGGACAAGACCACTCGCCTGGAGACCATGTCAGCCAGGACTGGGCTCAAGATCAACAAGAAGAAGACCGAACTGATAAAGATCAACACCACTGCCAACACACCAGTCACAGTCGGTGGAGAGCCCATCAGGGAGGTGGAGTCTTTCATCTACTTGGGAAGCGTGATTGACCGACAGGGAGGCACGGACCGAGACGTCACAGCCAGAATCGGCAAGGCAAGAACAGCTTTCATCATGCTCAAAAACACCTGGGCATCTGGAGCGATCAATATGAAAGCCAAATTCCGCATCTACAACTCCAATGTGAAGTCAATTCTGCTCTACGGATGCGAGACATGGCGGACAACACAGACGATGCAGCAGAAGATTCAGACATTCTTCAACACCTTTCTGAGGCCGATGGCAGGAGAAGATCCGCAACGAAGATCTGTGGGAGCGAGCGGGACAGGAACCAGTGGCCAAGCAGATACTGCGGAGGAAGTGGGGCTGGATCGGACACACCCTCAGGAAGCCAGCGTCCAGCATCACACGCCAAGCCCTGACCTGGAACCCGCAGGGAAAGAGGAAGAGAGGCCGGCCTCGCAACAGCTGGAGGCGAGATACCGAGACAGAGCTGAAGCAGCAAGGGACCAACTGGACTGGAATGGCCAGAACAGCCCAGAACAGAGTGCGATGGCGAGGGGTCGTCGATGGCCTTTGCTCCACCAGGAGCGATGGGCATAATGAAAATGAATGAATGAAGTTGTGTTTTTCTTCCCAGCACTGAATGAATTGAATAAACCGAACATTGAACACACATTTATGTGGTATCAATTTATTTCGAATTACAGTATTTTTGGGACATTCTGAAACAAAATGAAATTCATCCCCAACAATACCCATATTATATGCATTCCTTGCAAATTCTGTTTTGTCTGTTTTCGCCTTCTCTTCGTCCTATTTCGATCTGTCTCTCTTTTTTCCCTCCTGTCATTCTTTTTGTTTTCTTTGTTACTTTGCTGTCTTTGTTTCTTACTTTTCAAAGTCTTGTTGTCTTTTCATTTTGATTGTTTCTTTCCTTGTTCGTTCGATCCTTCCTTCCTTTCATTATCAATATCCATCCATTCTTTTTCTCTATCTTTCTCTCGTTTTCTTTTTTAGTTTCTTCTTCTTCTTTCTTTTTTCTTTTTTTTCTTTCTTCCTTCATTCTTCTCCTTCTTCTTCTTTGTTCTTCTTCTTCTTCTCTCTCTCTTTTCCTTCTTTAACCCTTTCCTTCCTTCCATCCCATCCCCTATTTATTTATTTCATTTTATTTCATCTTATTCTACTTTTTATTTTATTTTATTTTATTTTTTATTTTTTTTACCCAAAAATCGGAAACGATGTCAACAAAGAGGTGCAGAACTAGCGGGCAGCCTTGGGGGTGATTAAGCGTGGATGTCGAGCCACTTGGGCTGAATTTCCTCTGACTCTATTGCCTGCCCCGCCTCGCCTGCATGGCTTCTGTCCATTTCCATGGCCTCCTACTCATTTCAGGGGTCCTTTAGGGAATTGGTCGCTTCCTAGGTCTTCTTCCGCCAATAAGTCCCTGTGTTTTGGGCCTTTTTTTTTTGTTAAAAAAAAAAAGCTACGCGTTTTTCTCTCCGTTCGACTGCTGCGCTTCAATCGCTGCTCTCAGCCAGTGTGTCTTTGTGAGTTAGATTGTTTTCTACCTCAGTCGTCGGTTGAATGTTGGTTCTCTCTCTATCTCTCTGTCTCTATCTGTCTGTCTGTCTCTCTCTCCCCCCCTCTCTCTCTCTGTCTTTCTCTCCCTCCCTTCCTCACCACCTCTCTCTCTCTCTGTCTCTGTCTCTCTTTGTGTGGAACTAAGTCTCAAGTCGTGAATTTTAAAAGTTTGTGTGGGTACTTTCTGTCTGTGAATTTTTTTTTCTTCTATTTTTTTTTTTGGTGTTCTTCTGAAGTTTTAGTTTCGAAAGTTACTTTCT
>NC_134877.1:24987732-24997732 GCF_041734735.1 Babylonia areolata | reverse complement strand
ATGCCGTTTGTGGAACATTTACAAACATCTTTAAAAAAACAACAAAAAACAAAAAAAACCTGCACGTGGTGCACGCACGTGTTGGAGATAACTCCGTTTATGGGACATCAACAATATCAAAAAACGACAAATTTCGACACATTTCACGAATCCTTATCGACACCGGGTAGAAAGCAGCCTTGGAATTTAACCCCAATGGCCCCGACACCCCCCCCCCTTAAAAAAAACACCCCCCCAAAAAAATACCCCCCTACACTCCCCACCCCACCCCACCCCCCAAAAAGTTCAACGTTTAGACGCACATGTTTGCCATCGAAAGCGAAAGAAAGAGAGAAGAAATATAGCAGTATATTATGGCTCGCTGGCTTCCACGGTTCTCTCTCTCTCTTTTTCGGGGCCATGGCGTGACGCGCCCCCCCCCCCCCCACTCCCCCAACCCCCCCACCAAAAAAAAACCGACAAAAAAGAAAAAAACAACAACAAAAAACCAAAAGGGCGTCTTTATTTGTAAACACGGGGAGATATTTGAGCGACGCTGATGTCAGCGATACACCAAAAAGGCGTACTCGGTGAGTCGTTAAAATTGGCAAAGGCTTTGGCACGAATGGGTAACCATAATCTGGACCCCCAGATCTCTACTCACATGTCTCCTCATATGCACGCACACAGCGCCGCCGTCCGAGAAGAAGTTTGGTGGTGCTCTTGTTTTGTTTTGTTTGGTTTGGTTTTGTTTGCATGCATGCCGCGCATTGTGGTAGCTGCTGTGATATATTATTGTAAGTGCTAGTCAGTTGTTTTAGAGACACAATTTAAGGGGGGTTATAAAATGTAGTTCCATTCTCATTTTGTCTCAAGTTGGGTTGGTGGTACTCTGGTTTTGTTTTGTTTGTATGGATGCGGCATTGTGGTAGATGCTGTGGTATATATTATTCTAAGTGCTAGTCAGTTGTTTGGCGACACAAAGGGAGGTTGTAAACTGTCGTTCGATTCTCATTTTATTCTCAAGTTGTGTTGGTGGTGCTCTGGTTTGGTTTTGTTTGTATGGATGCAGCATTGCGGTGGATGCTGTGGTATATAGTATTCTAAGTGCTAGTCAGTTGTTTGGAGACACAAGGGGGGTGGGGGGTCGGGGGGTTGGGGCGAAGGAGGGGGCTGGTGGGGGTGGGGGGTGGGAGGGGTTGTAAACTGTCGTTCCATTCTCATTTTGTCTCAAGTTGGGTTGGTGGTGCTCTGGTTTTGTTTTGTTTGCATGCATGCCGAATTGTGGTAGCTGCTGTGGTATATTATTCTAAGTGCTAGTCAGTTGTTTGGAGACACAAGGGGGGTGGGGGTGGGGGGTGCGGGGCGGGGAATTGTAAACTGTAGTTCCATTCTCATTTTGTCTCAGGTTGGGTTGGTGGTGCTCTGGTTTTGTTTTGTTTGCATACATGCCGCGCATTGTGGTGGATGCTGTGGTGTATTATTCTGAGTGCTAGTCAGTTGTTTTTGAGACACAATTTAAGGGGAGGTTGTAAACTGTCGTTCCATTGTCATTTTGTCTCAAGTTGGGTTGGCAGTGATCTGGTTTTGTTTTGTTTGTATGGATGCGGCATTGTGGTAGATGCTGTGGTATATATTATTCTAAGTCCTAGTCAGTTGTTTGGAGACACAAGGGGGGCCGGGGAAGGAGAGGGTTGTAAACTGTAGTTCCATTCTCATTTTGTCTCAAGTTGGGTTGATGGTGCTCTAGTTTTGTTTTGTTTGTATGCATGCCGTATTGTGGTAGCTGCTGTGGTATATTATTGTAAGTGCTAGTCAATTGTTTTCGAGACACGATTTAAGGGGTGCTGTAAACTGTAGTTCCATTCTCATTTTATTCTCAAGTTGGGTTGGTGGTGCCCTAGTTTTGTTTTGTTTGTATGGATGCGGCATTGTGGTAGATGCTGTGGTATATTATTATTCTAAGTGCTAGTCAGTTAGTTGGAGACACAATTTAAGGGGGGTTATAAACTGTCGTTCCATTCTCATTTTGTCTCAAGTTGGGTTGGCAGTGATCTGGTTTTTTGTTTTGTTTTTATGCATGCCGTATTGTGGTAGCTCATGTGGTATATTATTGTAAGTGCTAGTCAGTTGTGAGACACAATTTAAGGGGTGTTGTAAACTGTAGTTCCATTCTCATTTTATTCTCAAGTTGGGTTGGTGGTGCTCTGGTTTTGTTTTGTTTGTATGCATGCGGCATTGTGGTAGATGCTGTGGTATATATTATTCTAAGTGCTAGTCAGTTGTTTTAGAGACACAATTTATGGGGTGTTGTAAACTGTAGTTCCATTCTCATTTTATTCTCAAGCTGTGTTGGTGGTGCTCTGGTTTTGTTTTGTTTGTATGGATGCAGCATTGCGGTGGATGCTGTGGTATATAGTATTCTAAGTGCTAGTCAGTTGTTTGGAGACACAAGGGGGGTGGGGGGTCGGGGGGTTGGGGCGAAGGAGGGGGCTGGTGGGGGTGGGGGGTGGGGGGTGGGAGGGGTTGTAAACTGTAGTTCTATTCTTATTTTGTCTCAAGTTGGGTTGGTGGTGCTCTGGTTTTGTTTTGTTTGTATACATGTCGTATTGTGGTAGCTGCTGTGGTATATATTATTCTAAGTGCTAGTCAGTTGTTTTGGAGACACAAGGGGGGTTGTAAACTGTCGTTTGATTCTCATTTTGTCTCCCCCCACCCTTTTTTTTTTTTTTTTTACCCCTCCGGGCCCGTTTACACCGTCTTTTTCTTACGCACGCTCAAGTGTACGCGCGCGCGCGCGCGCACACACACACACTAACACACACACACACACACACACACTAACACACACACACACACACACTAACACACATATTTACGCATGTACAGACACATGGAGACAGACAGACAGACACACACACACACGCGCGCACGCACGCACACACACACACGCACTCTCTCTGTGTGTGTCCCCCTTCACTCCCTAATGAAACACGTACTACATGCAGATAATTTCTAACTTTTCCCTGAGCCTTGATACTTATGATTTGTAAACAACGGAAACCTATTGCATTACAACAACTGCGTTGGAAAATCTTAACAACAACAACAGCAGCAGCAGCAACAACAACAGCAGCAGCAGCAGCAACAACAACAGCAGCAGCAATAGCAACAACAACAACAGCAGCAGCAGTAGCAACAACAACAACAGCAGCAGCAAACTGAATTACAAGGTAAAACTCTCCCAATAGAAACGATAATCGCCAGTGTCAACAACAACAACAAAAACAAGAACAACAACAACAATAATAATAATAATGGTATTCATATAGCGCTGAATCTTGTGCAGAGACAAATCAAAGCGCTTTCGCACCAGTCATTCACACGCATGCATAACTCTAAAACTGGAAAAAAAACTGAAGACAAGGAAGAGGCAGGGGGAGGCTATCTTGTGAAGAGGCGGGTTTTAAGGCCAGACTTGAAAGAGCTGAGTGCGGAGACCTGAAGAAGCGAAAGAGGAAGTTCATTCCAACTGCAAGGTCCAGAGACAGAGAAAGAACGGCGGCCACTAAACAGTGGAGTGTTTGAAACTGGGTATGCGTGAACAGAGTGGATCCGAAGCAACAGTTTCCGCTTCGTTTTCAAGGAGGTATCAAAACATGCGGACTTACCCATATGCGCTGCGCCATATCTGCTTTGAAAAAAAGAAAAGAAAAGAAAGTAAGCAAGAGAGAGAGAGAGAGAGTTAGATTGAGAGAGAGAGAGAGAGAGAAACACACACACAAGAAGAGCAGATACCTGGCATAAGCATAAACTCAACGAGCATTTCCAGCCTTGAGAGTAAATCCCAGGTTTGTGTGAAACAGTAATATGAAAAAAAGAAGAAAAAAGAAAGAAAAGGAGAAAAGAAACAAATTAATCAAACAAAATAAACACAGAAATAAGTAAATCCATCTCGAATAATGTAACAATACAATGAAAAGATGCCTAGAAGGTAAATGACTGAAATGCAATGAGAATAACAATCGGCCATGGCAACAACAACAACAACAACAACAGCAACAACCTATAAAATCTAAGCCTTATTTACTTTATAGCTTTTATAATCTGATTCATCTCTTAAGTGTGCTTTTTCATTGATATGAACACACCGGATGTTTTCCATTGTCAGAGAGCGGTTGATATGTTTTGTTTTTTTTTAAAGGCATGTTTATAGTCAGCTGGATGGTGTAAGGCGCTTTCAGCAGCATTGGTGCTGGATATCGCGCCATAGAAAAACTATGTATTATTATTACTACTATTATTATTATTATTATTATTACCCCCTCTGCTCCCCTGAACAAACAATCAAACGACCAATCAAACACAGTCTAAATCTTCTGCCTTTTTGCCGTACATGTTTTGATGATGATAATTATGGATACTTATACAGCGCCAGTCCTCTGTCGGAGACCAAGCTCTAAGCGCTTTACAAACACGGGGTCATTTGCACAACAGGCTGCCTACCTGGGTAGAACCGACTGACGGCTGCCACTGGGCGCTCATCTTTCGTTTCAGACACGCCGCACACATACATGCTCAGACATGTTACATTTTACGTGCATGACCGCTTTGTATATTTATCCCGCCATGTAGGCTGCCGTACAAGGACGTGAATGCTGGGTATGTTCTTGTTTCCATAACCCACCGAACGCTGACATGGATTACAGGATCATTAACGTGCAGTATTTGATCTTGTATTTGCCGTATACACAAGAAGGGGGTTCAGGCACAAGCAGGTCTGCACATAATGTTGACCTAGGAGATCAGGGAAAAAAAAAAAATCTCCACTCTTTTCCAACTAGGCGCCGTAACCGAGATTCGAACACGGGACCCTCAGACAGAAAGTCCAACGCTTTAACCACTCGGCTAATGCGCCCGCTTGTAATGTAAATGGCAGCAGAGGGGAAAACCGAGCTTGGAGCAGAAGAACTATGAGCTTGCTGATGTTCGTGTCTCTCGTGCTTGTGGTGCCAGAGCGATGCCTGATATTTGTAAACACCAGAGGTTATGGAGCGCGACTCGCGTCAACAATACAGTTAAATGATAGAAGGAAAGACAGAAGGAGGAGGAGGAGAAAAAAACAAACACACACAAAAAAGAAGGAAAGAAGAAAAGATAAAATCAACAACCAACGCCGTTTTGTGAGAGTCGTTAAAAATGTATACGAGTATCGGTGTGAATGAGTAAGCGTATCTAAGGTAAGAAAGAAAGAAAGGAAGGAAGAAAGAAAAACAGAAAAAAAGAGAGTAGGAAAAAAACACCCCCCAGGAAAATAGAGAAAGATTTAAAGGGAAGAAAAGAGGAAAGAATAGGCGTGCGTGCTGTAAGACTCGTGAAAGGTCGCAGAAAATTGTGGTGACTTAGTAACCGTACCTCAGGTAAGGAGGAAAGATGGAAAGATAGGGTGTGTGTGTGGGGGGGGGGGGGGGGGGGGGGGGGGGGCAAAGGAGCAGGAAAAGAAAAGAAAGACAAAGTAAAAAAAAAAAGAAAAGAAAAAAAAAAGAAGGGAAAAACAAGAAGAAGAGGAAGAACAGGTTTGTTTGTCAGAGTATTTGAACATCACGAAAGTGTCGGTGCGAGTGAATGGATCACCGTATTGTATTGTATTGTATTGTATTGTATTTCTCTTTTTATCACAACAGATTTCTCTGTGTGGAATTCGGGCTGCTCTCCCCAGGGAGAGCACGTCGCTACACTACAGCGCCACCCTTTTTTTTTTTTTGTATTTTTTCCTGCGTGCAGTTTTATTTGTTTTTCCTATCGAAGTGGATTTTTCTACAGAATTTTGCCAGGAACATCCCTTTTGTTGCCGTGGGTTCCTTTACGTGCGCTAAGTGCATGCTGCACACGGGACCTCGGTTTATCGTCTCATCCGAATAACTGTATCTAAGATCAGAAAGAAAGAATGTATGTGATAAGAAACTCTACGGAGAGCTGGACAGTACAGGGTCTTCAGAGAAGAAGCCCCCCTCAGTCAAGTGGATTCGGCCTTTAACTCCTTTCACACCAAGGGGGCCGGGCCGCACCCAGGTCATGACTGGATGCCCTTATATTGCCGACTTTTAAAAAAAAGAAAGAAAAAAAAGAAGGTCAGAAATAAAGAATGTAAGAAAAAAGAAGCGACTTAAAAAAAGAGCAACAAAAACAACACTAAAAAGACAAAAGACGGAGACGAAGAGGAAGTAGGTACGAAGAGTCGTTAAATATCACTACGTATTGTCGGTGGAAACGGGTCGCTGAGTCGAAAGAAAGAAAGAAAGAGAGAGAGAGAGATACCAGACGACAACAAGGTCCCAAAAACATGTAGGGGGGAGTCGTTCGTTCAATATTGCTATTGTTGATGCACACATTTGACACTATGTAAACAGAGAGAGAGAATGGACATATATATACATATATCTAATTAAGCTCTTCATGTCTTTAAAAACTTGTATTCTTAGAAAGAAGCAAATTTTTGCTGTAAAAGCAGCTTCTTCAGGCAAGAACCCTTGGCATGCAATATACGATTTTTCTTCAGTCTGATTTTTTCGTCCCCACCCCACTGTTACCCTTTGACATGGGCAAATGGCCCAGTTCAGTAAACTATTTGTCTTGTCTTGTCTCGTGTCTGTGTCTTTCCCTTCCTCTCTCTCTCTCTGTCTTTTGACGCACGTGTATGCCATACAAAACGCCTGGAACGAAAAAACAAACAAAAAAACAACAACAACAGAATATGGCCTCACTCACTCACTCGCTCACGTCTCCAATGGCTCTTGTGGTATTGTGAGCCTGAAGCGAACACTGTGCCTCGTGTTTGTAAACATGGGAGCAGTTATTGGGGTAACGCTCATGCCGTGGTAAAAAAAAGAAAAAGAAAAAGAGAGACAAGAAAACGACAAAGAAAGAAAAAGACCCCCCCCCCCCAAAAAAAAAAAAAAAAAAAAAAAAAAAATTAGCGAGGGTGGATTATCAGGACAAGATCTTCGACTTCTCAACCTCTGAGGAAGCGCCGAGTCTTGAGGCTTGAGCGAGAGGCTTGTTGCTTGCTTTGCCTGTTTTTTTTTGAGGGGGTTGTGCATGAATTGTGGCGATGTATATCAAAGCGCTATTGTCCTTCGGTCTGTTTGCTTTTGTTTTGTTTTCGTGTTTTGGTTTTTGGTTTTGTTTTTGTATTGTTTTGTTTTAGCGTTGTGGTGTTTTGTGTTTTCGGGGACATGGAAGTTGTAGAGTGTTTTCTGTTGTTGTATTTCTGTTTCTGTTTGGACTTTCTCGTCTCTTGTCTGTCTGTGGTTCCGTCTCTGCCTCTGTCTGTGTCTCTTTCTCGCTCCCTCGGTATGTGTGTGTGTGTGTGTGTGTGTGTGTGTGTGTGTGTGTGTGTAGTTTATGGCTCGCGCACAGAAACACACACACGCACATGCACGTACGCACGCACACACACACACACACACACACTCACGCACACACGCACGTACATACGAACGCACGTATGCGCTTAAAAATGCACAAATGCATACACTGACTCAGTCCCCTCTCTCTCCTTATTCTCCTTCACACACACACACACACACACACACACACACACACACACGCACCTCCTCACCCCCTCACCCAACCAACACCCCCCTCCCACCCAAGCCACACAGCAGAGTTTGTTTTCAGTTTCCAGTTGTTGTTTCTTCCCCCCCCCCTCCCAACCCCCACCCCCAGCCCCACACTGAATGATAACAGACCGTCCACAACACAACTTGATAGAGCACTACATGACTCTGTGCAGTATGGAGCATGGCGTCCTTTCAGTTACAGCACTGTGTGGGGGATGTGCCATCTGTGCTCAGTGCCCCAGCATCTGTCGGTGGACCGAGCTAGCAGTGCGCAAAACGTGCAGGTCCTGCTTGCACCCACCAAGATGACAGATGCTGGGAAGCTTAACATGAAAGAAAGATGAGTTTCTAACCGGTATATGATATGTTTTTCATGTGTATACATATACGTGATTCACACACACACACACACACACACACACACACACACACACACACACACAACAAACCCAAAAACAACAACAAAAAAAGCAAACAAAAAACCCAACATGTATATATATACACACACACACACACACACACACACACACACACACACACACACATATATATATATATATATATATCTGGAGTGGAGCCATGGTCTACAGGTAACGCGTCCGCCAAGGAAGCGAGAGAATCTGAGCGCGCTGGTTCAATTCACGGCTCAGCCGCCAATATTTTCTCCCCCTCCACTAAACCGTGAGTGGTAGTCTGGACGCTAGTCATTCGGATGAGACGATAAACCGAGGTCCCGTGTGCAGCATGCACTTAGCGTGTGTAAAAGAACCCACGGCAATAAGAGGGTTGTTCCTGGCAGAATTCTGTAGAAAAATCCACTTCGATAGGAAAAAGAAATAAAACTGCACGCAGAAAAAAGAAAAAAAGAAAGAAAAAAAGGGTGGCGCTGTAGTGTAGCGACGCGCTCTCTCCGGGGAGAGCAGCCCGAATTTCCCACAGAGAAATCTGTTGTGACAAAGAGAGAAACACAATACAATACAATGCAATACAATACAATGCAATACAATACAATACAATACAATACAATGTGGTTCGTCCGTCGGGATCGACGAGGACCATCTAGTCATCCTGGGGGTGGGTGGGTTGGGCTCTGTGGGTGCGCAGATGACTGGTCAGGCCAATCCGCGCCCGGAAGGTTCTGACACAGTGTGGACAGGGGATGGTGGCGGCTGTCAGGGACTTGCTGGCACTGCTTTTTCTGGTCTGTCTGCTGCAGCGATTCAAAATACACTACAATACAATCTTCGAGGGATCGTTTTGTATCGACACTCGTTCTCTGTCCGTCTGTTGTGTGCGTGCGTGCGTGCGTGCGTGCGTGTGTGTGTGTGTGCGTGCGTGTGTGTGTGTGTGTGTCGTGTGTGTGTGTGTGTGTGTGTCGTGTGTGCGTGTGTGTTTCGTGTGTGTGTATGTAGCAGGTGGGTATGGGGAAGTTGAGGGGTTGGGAGGTGGGGGCGGTGGGGGGTGGGGGTGGGGGGTGTGCGGAGGTGGGATCCACAACAAAAGTTGACCAAGAAAAATTGTTCTGGGTTATCAAAAGGCATTTCTTTGTCCTGTACGTTGACACAAATACCATGGCAAACATTGTTTCAAGGTTGCCAGCACTGCAGGGGAGAGGGGGATCGAGAAATCTGTATGGGGAGGGGGGGGAGATGCGGGGGGGGGGGGGGGGGTGCAGGAGGGCATAGAAAACCTGGAATTACCCCCCCCCGCTCCGGCTCCCCCCCTCCCCCCCAAACACACACCCCAAACCCCGTCCCTCCAGACATTCCGTGACTAAAGCCTCGTTGACATGCATCGTCACAGATCCATCGGTGTAACTAACGGCCTCGAAGTTACCCCCACCCCCACCCTCCCCTGTTTGGATTTTACCCCCCGGGGGGTCATTCTGAACTAGCCTCTAACGATCCACATGAGGTCCTTTGTGGCTAGTTAAGATCGCCTTTCAATCTGAGGGTCCCGGGTTCGAATCTCGGGAACGGCGCCTGGTGGGTAAAGGGTGGAGATTTATTCCCAGGTCAGCATGTTATTATTATTATTATTATTATTATTATTATTATTATTATTATTATTATATGCAGACCTGCTAGTGCCTGAAACTCCTTCATGTGCATACGCACGCAGAAGATCAAACACCAGTGCAATGCAACGAAATACAACACTTTCCTGTGAAATACAATACAATACAACACAACACAACAACTAAACACAACACAGACGGGCGCAATAGCCGAGTGTTTAAAGCGTTGGACTTTCAATATGAAGGTCCCGGGTTCGAATCTCGAATTTCCGATCTCCCAGGTAAACATAATTTTGTGCAGACCTGCTATAATACCTGAACCCCCTTCTTTGTGTGTACGGCACGCAGAAGATCAAATACTGCACGTTAAATATCCTGTAAC
>NC_134877.1:24980232-24985232 GCF_041734735.1 Babylonia areolata | reverse complement strand
GGAAGGAGGGAGGGAGAAGTGAGTGGAGAGGGTGGAGTGGGTGGTGGACGGGGGACCAAGGGGGGTGGGGTGGGGTGGGTGGGTGGTGGTGGTGATAGGGTCAGACAAGAGTTCCTGACCTATAGTCCTTCGCCAGGACTCAGAGTCCTGCTCTGGAGCTTAAACAGTGCGTTTATAAGCCTCCCGCCGATTTTGGGTGTGTGTGGGGGGGGGGGGGGGGGGGGGGGGGGGGGGGGGGGGGAGGCGTTGTTTCTATTTATCTGTCTGTTGTGGCTTCACTTTACTTCCATAGCCCACACCTGATCGTCCCACAAACCTCCTCTCCCACCACCACGCCCACCTTCCCCTCTCCCCCGACCCCCCCCCCCCCACCATCCACCAACACACCCACCCCCCTCCTCCCCTCCACACACACACACACACACACACACACACACACACAAGGGGAGGCGATTCAGGAGCTACTGTCGCTTTGGTTCTGTTTCGGGGTCCTCTTCCGATGACATGAAATTGAAGATGGAGCGATTTAGATTTGGATTGTGTATGTGTGTGTGCGTGTGTGTGTGTGTGTGTGTGTGTGTGTGTGTGTGTGTGTGTGTGTGTGTGTGTGTGTGTGTGTGTGTGTGTGTGTGTGTGTGTGTGTGTGTGTGTGTGTGTGTGTGTGTGTGTGTGTGTGTGTGTGTGTGTGTGTGCCTGTGTGTGTCTGTGTCTGTGTGTGTCTATATAAGTGTCTGCGCGCGCGCGCGTGTGTGTGAAATGATGAACCGGAATGAAATCGATTCTTTATCAAGAGAGAATTCCTTTTTACATGCATCCAGCCATCTGGGCCAAAAAAGGGAATATCTTTTATTCCCTTTTTAGGTGCATTCAATATAAACACATGCACATGCCATATTCAAAATACCAGAAGAGAGAGAGAGAGAGAGAGAGAGAGAGAGAGAGAGAGAGAGAGTACCTGCTTTACAAAATGTCTTCACAAAGCGTTCAACCGGACTCAAACAATATTCCGTTCTGTAAACCCAACCATACCCCCCCCCCCCCGCCTTTTTTTCCCCCCCCAGTAAATCCTCTCGGTGTTCACCAGTCAATTGATAACAACTCAACCCCGACCACCTCTACCACCACCACGAATTAATCCCCCCATCCCCATTCCACCCTCACCCCCCCCATGCCCCCCCCCCAGCCCCCACCCCCACCATCCACCAACCATGAATTATCCCCTCCCTTTCAACCACCACCTCCTCCTCCTCCTGCCCCCTCCTCCCCCCCGCCCCCCAAAAACAAAATCTCCCAAAGATTTCGGATCCTGACGATGACCGAAGTCGTAGAAGAGGAAGGCGGCATTGAGGAATCAAGGGAAGAGTCTCTAGAGTGAAGCGAATCCCTTGCTGCGAAGGGGGGGGGGGGGGGGGGGGGGGGGGGGGGGCAGGGGGGGTGTGTGTGTGCGGGGAGCTGTTTGTGCTGTGCTTCGGGGGATTGTCAGCATTCCGCTTGTACGCTTCATGCTCTAGGCTCAACAGACTAAAACGCCTAATCCGTTCCAAGTTAATTTCCTCTCAAGGTGACTTCTCTTCCAAAAACGCGCGGTGTGTCAGCAAGGTGTGTTAGTGTTTTCCGGGGTCTTTATAGAAGTGCGGTGGTTACTGGCGAATCATCGCCGGCACGGATGTCAAAATGATGTTGATAAATTGTCGCATGATTATACACGCGAAATACGATGGCATTCATTTTTGCCTGCTTGGGCTTCCCCATGCTTTTGGTCTTATTGTCGTACGGGTTATTTCTTGATAAACTGTCACACACACACACACACACACGCACGCACGCACGCACACACACACACATACATACATACACACACACACACACACACACACACACACACACACACACACGCACGCACGCACGCACACAAACTCCCACCACAAACCACCAACGCCTACACCTCACCCCCCTTCCTCTGTCCACCCTCCCACCTTCCTCCCCCCATGTTCCCTTCCCCCCTCTCTCCCCCTCCAACACCCCCCTCCCCCACCCCTCTCCCTCAGCCAACCCACACACCTATAATCCCGAGTCTAAATGATTCATGCATTCCCTTGGGTCGCTGTCTTGTTGTCTGTCAAAGCGGTGACAAAGAGTTAATTAAAAATTCATTTCTGTCTTTTGACACTCATACACACACGTCTGGCAGTGTGTGTGTGTGTGTGTGTGTGTGTGTGTGTGTGTGTGTGTGTGTGTGTGTGTGTGTGTGTGTGTGTGTGTGTGTGTGTGTGTGTGTGTGTGTGTGTGTGTGTGTGTGTGTAACTGAAATCTGATTGAATGACACAGGAAACGAATGACGAGCGCCCAAATGGCAACTGTCATTCGGCTCTATCCAGGTAGACAGCCTGTTGTGCACATGAGTCCTTGTTGATCGTTATTTATTTATTTACTTATTATTTTTTAATAAAATGCGCTTAGAGCTTGGTCTCCGACAGAGGATAGGCGCTACATAGGAATCTACATCATGATAATATTATAGAAATGATAGAAAGTCGTGTTCGACTATGACCATCAGGACAGCAGAGGAGGCAACTGCTGTCCCGACTATCTGGGCTAGAAATTGATAATAGTGGAGAGCCTCTTGCCCAAGTTACATCCACACTCTCTCGGCCAGAGAGTTTTAGGACAGTCGGCGTTGGGATGGCCCCCAAAGGGCAACTAGCCCCCCCCCCTCCCCACCCAAGGCTGCAGCACTAAGAGCCAGTGCAGTTTTGTTTTCTGGTTTTGAGAGTCATAGTCCTTCACAAAAGACTAAGCCGTAAATGATTTCCCACATACAATGGAGAAACCATTGATAATACAGCTCTCACTTTGCTGTTGGCCCAAATTAATGTAAACTTACGTCAATCTGTACATCACCATCATCATCATCATAATCATCATCATCCTCCTCCTCCTCATCATAACCATATACATTACGGGAAAAATCTCTGATGTCTCTTTGTTCGTTCCATGCAAGGCTCAAGGTTGTCAGTGATCATTTCTGGCACATATATCGGGTCAGGGGAAGAAAGGCGTGCATACACATTCACAGACAGACAGACAGACAGACAGACAGACAGACACACACACACACACACACACACGCAGACACACACATACACAGACACAGACACCGACACAGACACACACACACACACACACACACACACACACACACACACACACACACACACACACATATGTGTGTGTGTGCTCGCTCGCACGTACACCACATATGTATATCTATCTATCTCTCTATCTCTCTGTCTAGCTATCTATCTGTGTACACACATATATAAGCGCTTGCACACACACACACACACACACACAGGTTTCAAGTTTCAAGTTTCAATTATCCTTTCACTCCTATTGGAGTATGGAGGATTACTGCAAAATAATCTTTTCATGCCCAGAACAAACATTTCCAAATACACAACAATGTCACATAAAAGTTGAGAAAACACAAATGTCTTTTTTAACTCCGAAAGTGTAGCTAGGCAACATTTGCAAATCTAATCATCTTACAGCTGAAATGACTTTTTTTTGCCTCCTTTGAACATATTACAGAAATTAAAAACCGATTTTCGAGACAAATATTTTTTTAGGAACATATCTATTTCGTAACTGATCATAAACACACACATGGATCCCTCTGTCTCTGTCTCTCTCTGTCTCTCTCTATAGCATCACTATTTAGCAGCAAACTGCTCCCCATGATTACCTGTATAAGATAAGTTACGTTCGTGCTTTTGTTGTTGTTGTTGTTGTTGTTGCTTTGCTATACTATACTCTTTTTTTTCTTCCATTGCACACAGATTAATGAAATGTTAAACTGATTCATACGACACACTCGCCAAAATTAACACACTCAAACTGACACAGTGCCTAATTCGCCGCATCACAAATTAATATAGGGTAGGGGGTTACAGTCTTTAGACAGTAACCACAAATTCATTTCCACTAGCACTTTCAAGAGCAAAAGATTATCCTTTTTTTTTCCTGTTTCTCCCTCAGCTTTGCAGTCTTGCCGGCAGCAGTTCCATGCATCATGGCTGTGTTTCTAGAATATAAAGCGGGTTTCGCAATTACCAATATTCTGCATGGACTCAGCGATATGTTTTGCCCAAGGGGCTTTAGGACTACAGAACAGTTAGGTATTTCTTCTATTGCAAAACACACAACAACGACAATTTCAGTTTCAGTTTCAGTAACTCAAGGAGGCGTCACTGCGTTCGGACAACTCCGTATACGCTACACCACATCTGCCAAGCAGATGCCTGACCAGCAGCGTAACCCAACGCGCTTAGTCAGGCCTTGAGAAAAAAAAAGAAGAAAAAAAGAAAAAAAAAGGGGTGAATAATTAATAGATAAATACATAAAAAAAAAAATACTACCACTACTAATAATATGTATAAGGCGCCAAAAATTGATGAAGTCAACTATAAGCGTACATAAATAAATAAATAAATAAAAATTCTAATATAAAAAATAGTAGTAGTAGTAGTAGTAGTAATAATAATAATAATAATAATAATAATAATGATAATAATAACAACGACAAAAAATGTTGAACCTCATTTAGCACTTTCTGTAATTTTTTTTTTTTTTTTTTTGACTGGGCGATGGTGAACATCGGAAAGAGAAATCCAACGCCTCATCAACTCGCCCAGCGCGCCTCTATTAGGGCCACTAATGATAGAGAAGGCTGGGTCCTTACGAGGCCACAGTGTCTTATCAGCTGGTGGGCGGGCCGGGGGTGGGGGTGGTGGGAGGGCTCTCGGGGGGTCGGGGGGGCGGGAGGAAGGACAGATAGGGGAGCTGTATGTTAGTCGTGTCATCTTTGTTTGGCAGGCAATGAAACAGCTCTGACTGCAAGTTACTGCCCGGGAAGCAATTTGATAGGCAGGGGCACTCTCTTTGCCCACGTTTAGCTGCTTAGAGTTTTATTATGGGACTTCTGTATTCTTTTATGGAGT
>NC_134877.1:24972732-24975232 GCF_041734735.1 Babylonia areolata | reverse complement strand
TTCATAACCGATGGAAGGAAAAGTTTTAAAAACCTAAAGGGACATTATTCCCCGAGAATATTATTAAAGAAAAAGATAGCGAATCTATCAGCTTGCTATACAAGATTAATAACCTCTACTTACTTCCGTATAAAACTTGATGCGCTGAAGACAAAGTAAAGTAACAATGTTACATGCATCTGTGGTAAGCAGTTCAGCTTGCATCATTGTTTCACTGTCAGCAGTTACGTAACCTTCTTGCCCAAGCATTTCAAAGAGAATAACTACATGGAAGATGATTTTTCGAAGGTTATTTCTGACTAGGTTCTTTTGGTCGAACTTTCACAGACATTAGTTAATAGCCCTGTCTCTACATTCCTTTAATGTACTCCAGAATTGTGTTGATGGTTTCTGATTATTATTATTATCATTATTGAATTGTTACTGTTAAATGTTATTGAATGTTAGGTATGCATTTTTTGGGTAGTTTTCTACATTTCCTGATCTCGTCTTCCCTCCCTACCGCCCCCCATCCCGCCCCCCCCCCCCCTTACCCACTATTTTTTTTATAAATCGTCTAATATCACTGATAGTGAAAAGACGCTAAACTAAAGAACGAACTGCCCATTCCATCCTGAGGGGAAAAAATTGTAGATATTGCCAAAACTAGATTAAAAAAAAAATGGAGTAGGAAATGAGTGAATAGACAAAGATATGAATAAAGATAGAAATAGAACACAAAGAAAGATAGAAGACAGACAGAACAGAAATAAATATGTACATTAATGTCATCGACAAGAGTGCACACACACACACACACACACACACACACACACACACACACACACACACACACACACATCACACTGATCAATAGACAAAGACAGGAATAAAGATGTAGACAGAACATAAAGACTGATAGAAAAGAGACAGAAAGAAATATGCACAATAATGACATCGAAATGAGCACACACACACACACACACACACGCACACGCACACACATCACGTTCATCAACAGACAAAGACAGGAATAAAGATGTAAACAGAACACAAAGAAAGATAGAAGACACACAGAAAGATGTATGCACAATAATGACATCGATTATGAACACACACACCTACATACACACACACACACACACACACACACACACACACACACACACACACACCACATCACATTCATTAATAGACAAAGACAGGAATAAAGATGTTGACAGAACAAAAAGAACCCCCCTTTATGTGCCGGAATGATCATCCTCAAGACCGTGGGCACCGAAGGAAAGAAGAAGAAAAAGAAGAAGAAGAAGAAGAAGAAGAAGAAGAAAGATAGAAGACACACAGAAAGAAATATGCAGAATAATGTCATCGATAATGAACACACACACACACACACACACACACACACACGCTACACATCACATTCATCTACTCACTGTATCGGACCTTCGAGACTCCATCCAGAGTTCAGTTCCAGTGATGAAGAATGCAGAACCATGAAACGACATTTCGTAGATGCCGAAGAAGACGAAGACGAAGACGAAGACGAAGAAGAAGAAGAAGAAGAAGAAGAAGGAGAAGACGACGACGACGACGAAGAAGAAGACGAAGACGAAGACGAAAACGAAGAAGAAGAAGAATATCCATGTAACACAGCTAACACAACAGCACCACCAGAAAGAGTCATCAGTGTGGCCCAACGTCCGTGAATACTGAACACAGCAAGTTTACACAACGATCGAAATTCACGTGAACAGAAGAAAATTCATGACAGTGTTTAAATAAATATATATATATATATATATATATATATATATATATATATATATATCTCCACTTTGAGCAGAGTATTGAGACCACAATGATGAACAAACGAAACAGAGTAACACCGAAAAAAAGAAGAAGAAGAAGAAAAAAAAGAAAAAGAATATGACACGAAAACAACTTAAATACTGCGTTTGATTCTATGACGAGCACAACAGAGATGAGACAGCCTTCTTTTTCGTGAGCACAATTCATCAGACAAAGAGAGGAAGCTCCGCTCTCTCTCTCTCTCTCTCTCTGGGTGTGTGTCTTGAATATTTTTGACATTTTTGCCTGTCCACATGCACTTGTGTGTGTGTGTGTGTGTGTGTGTGTGTGTGTGTGTGTGTGTGTGTGTGTGTTTGGCGTGAAAGTTGTTTAAAAGTATAATGTTGCCATTGCCAATTCGAAATCATGTGTAAGACGCGCACGCGTTCCAACGTATGTTGCTGATTCTAATGTGAATGAAATGATCTGTACTTTCCATGAATTGCTTAACCCCTCTTTTGAATTTAAGCAAACATGTATGTTTCACGGTGATGACTTATGTTTCAGATTGCCTGTATAATTGTCCCTGTACTCCCTACCTCCCGATCCCCCAACCCCCACCCCCTTGACACGGGCTAATGGCCTAGTCATTAACTCTCTCCTTACGAACGGCGAAAGAGACGACGTCAACAGCGTTTCACCCCAATTACCATCATCAAAATATAGC
>NC_134877.1:24937732-24960232 GCF_041734735.1 Babylonia areolata | reverse complement strand
TTCTCTTCCTCTCTCTCTTTCTTATCCATCTGTCAATGTGTGTGTGTGTGTGTGTGTGTGTGTGTGTGTGTGTGTGTGTGTGTGTGTGTGTGTGTGTGTGTGTGTGTGTGTGTGTGTGTGCGCGCGTGTGTGTGTGTGTGTGTGTGTGTGTGTGGTTTATTTGTCACATTCCTTCTGCAGGACTTCTTTCTGTTTTTTTTTTTTTCTTCTTTCTTTCTCTCCTTTCCATTATATATATATATATATATATATATATATATATATATATATATATATATATATATATATATATATATGTTATGCTATTGTAACTGATATAGATTAGCAAGGACAGATTGGAAGAATGGGCCATGCCTAAAATCTTAATCACTGAATAAAAAACGTTTTGAGTTCTGAGCTCTGAGTTCTGTCTGTCTGTCTCTCTCTTTCTCTCCCTCTTGCTCCACCTCTCTCTCTCTTTCTTTCTCTCTCTGCTTTCTCTCTCTCTCTCTCTCTCTCTCTCTCTCTCTCTCTCTCACGCACTCTTTTTTCTCTCTCTTTCTTTCTCTCCCTCTTTCTCGACTCACCTCCCTTCTCTCTCTCCCTCTCCCTCAATCTCTCTTCTCTCTCTCTCTCTTCATAAATCTCCCTCTTTCTTTCTCTCTCTATCCCCTACCCCCTCCACCCCGCCCCCCGATTCTCTCTCCTACCCTCTCACTCTTCTTCTTCTTCTTCTCTCTATCTCCACCCCCACCCCCCATCCCACCGTCTCCCCCTAAACCCTTATTTTAACCACTCACTTGCCAACGACACACACACACACCAATTGGCCAGCGTGCGTGCTGTAACGGACGCAACCCTCTTTTATTATAACGAGGCCGGCCTTAGATTAGCCTTGCTCTGACAAGCGTGAACAATGTCTTGCCTTTGGCATCACACTCGCTTCCGTTTCACACACCCCATGCCCCCCTCCCTCCTTCCTTCCCACTTCCTCTTCCTCTTCACCCCCCTCCCCCCCCCATTCTGTATTTCTTTAAACCCCCTCTTCTCTCTGTCTCTGTTTCTCTGTCTCTGTCTCTGTTTCTCTGTCTCTGTCTCTTTCTATCTCTCTCTGTCTCTTTCTATCTGTCTCTTTCTATCTCTCTCTGTCTCTTTCGGTCTCTTTCTATCTCTCTCTGTCTCTTTCTATCTGTCTCTTTCTATCTCTCTCTGTCTCTTTCGGTCTCTTTCTATCTCTGTCTCTCCCTGTCTCTTTCTATCTGTCTCTTTCCATCTCTTTCTATATCTCTCAGTCACTTTCTATCTATCTCTCTCCGTCTCTCTTGGTGCTTATCTTATTACCATTGTAAAATAATATTTCGTTCGTTCGCTCGTTCTTTAGTTCTCTCTGTTTGTTTGTCTGTCTGTCTATTTCTCTCTCTCTCCCTCTCTGTGTCTCTCTGTTCTCTCTCTCTGTGTCTCTAGCTCTCTCTCTCTGTGTCTCTCTCCCTCTCTGTGTCTCTGTCTCTCTCTGTGTGTCTATCTCTTTCTCTGTCTCTCTCTCTCTGTCTCTCAATCTCTCTCTGTCTCTAGCTCTCTCTCTGTCTGTCTGTCTCTCTCTGTCTCTCTCTTTGTCTCTCTGTTTCTCTCTGTCTCTTACTCTCTCTCTCTCTCTCTCTCTGTTTCTCTGTCTCTCTCTATCTCTCTATGTGTGTGTGTGTGTGTGTGTGTGTGTGTGTGTGTGTGTGTGTGTGTGTCTCTCTCTCTCTCTCTCTCTCTCTCTCCCAGCCACTCCTACCATCCATCTCTTCCCTTCCCTCCCCTCCTCCTCCTTCTCTTCCCATTTTTGCAAAGACGATTTGCTGCACATGCGTGTTGTTAGTGTCATTCTCACTTCTTGCACACACCCACCGACTCACACACACACACACACACACACACACACACACACACACACACACACACACACACACACACACACACACACACACGCACACACACACACACACACACGCACACGCACACACACACACACACACGCACGCACCTGCTGAGAATCTTGGTGTCGTTCGTTGTGTGTATGCTTGAGAAGCTTGAAGCTGAAGTGATTGGCCGTGTGTGTGTGTGTGTGTGTGTGTGTGTGTGTGTGTGTGTGTGTGTGTGTGTGTGTGTGTGCTTAATTTTTTCTCTCCCCATCCCTCCAGTCCTTCCTGTTCTGTTCAGTTGCTGTTAACCCCTTGACTCCTGATCTTCTGTAGTTGAAAAGGGACATCCGCACAGTCGCGTGCATTTGAAGTGCGGTAACTTTGGTGATGACCTACTTTAGTGTGTGTGTGTGTGTGTGTGTGTGTGTGTGTGTGTGTGTGTGTGTGTGTGTGTGTTCTTCAAGTGGTGTGGTATTTTGATTTTTTTTGGCTCAACAGAATGGTTAAAACGCTCATCAGTCGTGCCGAAATACAGTGTCTGTGTGGGCCTGGGTTCCATATCCCACTCTCGCGGCCCTTTCTCCCAAGTTTGACTTGGAAAAATCAAACTGAGCTTCAGTCTCAGTCATTCGGATGAGACGATAAACCGAGGTCCCGTGTGTAGCATGCACTTGGGCCACTGAGGAAGAAAAATATTACTACATCAAACAAACCAACTAACAAACAAAAAACAGAGCCCATGGCAACAAAAGGATTGTCTTCTGGCAAAAGTCTCTGGACGAAATCCACTCTGATAGGTACACAAAGATAATATATGCGTGTACTAAAAAGAAACCTGACAAAGCGCGTTGGGTTATGCTGCTGGTCAGGCATCTGCCTAGCAGATGTGGTGTAGCGTATATGGATTTGTCCGAACGCAGTGACGACTCCTTGAGAAACTGAAACTGAACAATAAGGACAGCAACCCTAAGAGAAAGAGGGCCATGGATAAAAAAAAGAACGGTGACTAACAACCTGACCTGTAAGGCTCTGACTTACCTCAGTCAGGTGACAGCCCCCTTCTCCAACAAAGCATACTCGTTAGTTTCAGTTTCGGCTTCTCAATGAGGTGTCACTACGTTCAGACAAAATCCATATACGCTACACCACATCTGCCAGGCAGATGCCTGACCAGCAGCATGACCCAACACGCTTAGTCAGACCTTGGATTAATGGACATGATTTATATTTGTGTTACCTATTAGAATGGGTTTATTCTACAGGGTTTTACCAGAGAACAACACTCTCATTGCCACGGGTTCTTTTTCAGTGCGCGAAGTGTGAGCCTGGACAGCAAGTTGCAAGTCTTCATCAACACCTGTTTTCGCCAAGTCCTGCGCATCATGGTGGCCGGAGCGAATCTCCAACGAGGAACTCATGCGCCGGGGGCTGGGAGAGGCGGGGGGGGGGGGGGGGGGGGGGGGGGGGGCGAACCCAGAGAACACTGTATTGGCAGTTAAGCGTCTTAACCATTCTGCCACATTCCTCCTCAGTGATAGTGGTCAGCATGATATCTCATAAAGGGTTAACGTATTTCCCCACCTCCTTTTCTACCTGTGTGGTTTGCTATTAATGATTATGAACTGGTTGATTGGTAATGGAGGGTGTTCAGTCACTGATGGTTTGAGGGGGCAGGGGGGTGGGGTGGGGGGTGAGGGGTAAGGAGGGAGGGGAGAGAGAGGGGAGGGAAGGTCATAATTATGATGATTGTTTGGTCAACCGCCTGAGTGACCTACATACACAGCACGTGCGTCCTGTAGCATTGTGGCAGCTGGCGTCATTACGGTGTCCGTCCGGTGGGTTTGTGGGTGGGCTCTCTCTCTCTCTCTCTCTCTCTCTCCCTCTCTCTGTTTCTGTCTGTCTGTCTCTCTCTCTCCCTGTCTCTTCGTCTCTCTTTCTCTCTCTCTGTCTGTCTCTGTCTCTCTCTCTCTATATATATATGTCTCTTTCTCTGTCTCTCTCTCCGTGTCTCTCTCCCCCTCTCATTCTCTCTCTGTCTGTCTGTCTCTGTCTCTCTATATATGTCTGTCTCTCTGTCTCTCTCTCCGTGTCTCTCTGTCTCTCTCTGTGTGTCTCTCTCGCCCCCCTCTGTCTGTCTGTCTGTCTGTCTCTGTCTGCCTCTCTCTCTCTGTGTCTCTCTCTCCGTATCGATCTCTCCCTCTCTTTCTGTCTCTGTCTCTCTCTCACTCTTTCTCTCTCAGTCTCTCTCTGTGTGCCTCTGTCTCTGTCTGTCTGTCTGTCTGTTAAAACCATGCTTATCTTTATTAGGTATTGTGTGGTGTAGGACCTATTCAGGGCAGGGACTGGATGTAAAAACCGCACGAGATTATCTTTTATCTTCGAAAAAAAATAAAAAAAAATTCTCTGGTCTTGTCTTGTCTTGTATGTCTGTCTCCCTCTCTCTCTCCCTCCCCCTCTCTCTTCTCTTCCCCTCTCTCTCTCCCTCTCTCCCTCTCTCTCTCACCCCGTCTCTCTCACCCCCTCTCTCTCTCACCCCCATCTCTCCCCCCACCCTCTCTCCCACCGTTTCCCCCTCTCTCTCCCTCCCTCTCCCACCCCCTCTCTGTTTCCGTCATAAATAATTATTTCATGGTTTATATGTTCTTTAGTATGTGTTTGTATTGATATGATGTGTGTCGATGTAACATGCGTAAATATTTATCATATGATTTATATGTACTTTGTTTTCTGTGTACTGTCCAAACCTTGGAGACGAACGAATAATAAAAAAGGCACACTACCCCCCCCCCCAACCCTCCACCCCCTGTCACATGTACTTTAAGCTGAATGACAAAGTGCCAAAGTGTCGCAAGTCTCTTATTAGTTTATGTTGTTTCAGTTCTGGTTTTTTTTCTCTCTTCTGTTCCATTTGATCTGTTTTGAACCATTTTGTTGTTGTTGTGATTAGTACCTACTATGTGACTAGAGCTTTACAGCTTATGACATTAAACATTTAAGTGGTTCAGTGTTCTCTGTCTTTGTCTGTCCGTTCAGCAAATGTCATCATCATCTGTGGTGGATTTCCTTTTCCGCCCGCTGTGTCTATGTCTGATTGTCTGCTCCGTTTCGGCAGTTTCTCTCTCTCTCTCTCTCTCTCTCTCTCTCTCTCTCTCTCTCTCTCTCTCTCTCTCTCTCTCTCTCACTGTCTCTCTCTGTCTCTCTGTCTCTCTCTGTGAAAATATTCAAACAACGCATGATAGATGGCTTTAAACAGGATTGGGCAAGCAAACTCAACGGAAGTAATCGTTATGAAACATATAGGTCATTCAAATCCTTATTACAACCTGAAAAATACTTATCTGATCTTATCATCAGTAAATTTAGATCGGCCTTCATTAAGTTCCGTTTTGGTATAAATGAACTAAAAATAAATCAGCGTTATTGTGATGTTTTGAAAAACTGCCCATGTGGTGGAAGAATAGAGAACGAACTACATGTACTAACAGCTTGTCCATTATATGATGATATTAGAAGGAAATATTTGCTCAAGCATATGCAACATATTAAAAATCTGTCATTATCATTTCTGCTGCAAAACGAAAGTTGTAATGTGACCAGAGATGTTGCAATGTTTGTTTTTTATGCATTAAGACTGAGAGAAGAGTACTTTCAGCCCTAAACAGACATATCAGCCTTGTGCTTTTCATTTAGTTTACTTGTTCTCAGTGAGCTCACCGTGTATTATGTGGATTGTTTTCGTTCTTCCTATTTTATTTTAGTTAAGCTGTGTGTGCAACACGTGCACCCAAAATGTATACAGGTCGGTGACCTTACATTAAAATTCTTGCGTTCTTGCGTTCTTGCGTTCTGTCTCTCTCTGTCTTTCTGTCTGTCTCTCTCTCTCTCTCTCAACCACTCTCACTGTCTCTCTCTCACTCACTCTCACTGTCTCTCTCTCTCTGTCTCTCTCTCACACACTCTCCCACTCTCTCTCTCTCTCACTCACTCACTCACTCTCACTCTCTCTCTCTCACTCACTCACTCACTCTCACTCTCTGTCACTGTCTCTGTCTCTCTGTCTCTGTCTCTCTCTCTCTCTCACACTCTCCCACTCTCTCTCACTCACTCACTCGCTCACTCTCACTTTCTCTCTCTCAGTCACTAACTCTCACTCTCTCTCTCTCTCAACCACTCTCACTCTCTCTCTCTCTCTCAACCACTCTCACTCTCTAACTCTCTCTCACTTTCTCTCTCTCTCTCTCACTCACTGTCACTCTCTGTCTCTCTCTCTCTCACGCACACACACTCTCACTCTCTCTCTATTTCTCACTCACTCACTCTCACTCTCACTCTCTCTCACTCTCACTGTCTCTCTCTGTCTCTCTCTCTCTCACACACACTATCTCACTCTGGTGATCTCCCTTGGATCAAGATGGAGGCTGTTCTCAGTGCTGCTGTGATTCAGCTTATTTTTTGTGAATCTCTAAGATCACGTCTGAATCACTGAGTTATAACTGCTCAATTCATGTTCGTGGATGTATGTGGAATATATCTGTGTAAGTTTGAAGGTGGAAACTTTTCTTCAACTCAAGAAATCACAGCTTTCTGTATTCCTGACTGTGTGAACACTTGTGATTCGTGTTATGGTGACCAAAAAAACAGCTCACCTGTGTCTGTGTCTGTGTCTGTGCCTGTGTCTGTGTCTGTGTCTAGTGGAAGCATTTAAAATCTGAAGCAAGAAATGCCCCCTTCGTGTATGATCAGTGGCGGTGATCTATAGGAGTCCTTGCCTTCAGTGGATTTACGTGCTTTCAGTGGATTAATGTGTTTTCAGTGGATTTATATGTTGTGATAAAGTCATAGTGATTCATGGGTTTCTAAACACCCGACGAGGTCCGGCACTGTGACAGACTTCACCAGCATGTGTGACTGTAAGTACTGTGTTGACTTTCCAATTTCTATCTAAGATAAGAAAAGAAGATGCGAAGAACTTTACATCAGGTGCGGCAAAACAATTACTGAACACAAAACATTAATTGAACACGATTAAAAAGAATCAATAACATATGAGACATTCATAAAAGAATATTGTACATATTCACTGAATCAAAATGTTCTGATTAATAATTATTGTAAACATATTGAAATACACCAAGGTTAACATTGCATGTGTTGTACTGCACATAAATTAAGATAAGAATAATTTTATTATCTCATAGAGGAATTACATCAGGAGCGGTGGCACACACAAACGCGTGCGCGCTCTCTCTCTCTCTCTCTCTCACACACACACACACACACACACACTCACACACACACACACACAGAGGCATAAAATAATTTTTAAAAATGCCTTAATTGAGCAGGAACAGCAAACATATGTATAAGTTGTTCATGACAAAAACAGCAACAAACAAACAAAAAAGAAAGGAAAAAAACAAAACAAAAAAAACTCCCTAAAAAAGACAATTCACAATATTCGCTTAAAAATGTAATTGATAATCATTACATAGTGATTATCAGTATAAGTATACTGAAAGACACGAACATTGCACAGTTCCCATTGCACGTCCACTCTGCACACTGTCACACATTATTAAGCAAAACGATATCGAAGAAATTTAAACAAAGTGTCCTATCTATCAATCTTTCTTTCTTTCTTTCTTTCCTTCTTTCTTGGTATCTCCTTCTTCCTCTCAGCTCTCTCCAATTTATCTTTTTGTGTATGTCTCTATGTCTGTCTCTTTTTCTCTCTCTCATACACACACACACACACACACACACACACACACACACACACACACACACACACACACACACTAATTAACTGACTAACTGATTAGTCTACCCATGTGCTTAGTACAGAGGTTTTTCACACGGAATATTGTCCATAGTTAGAGGCACATTGGCAAAGTCCGCCGTTTAAAGCGTTGGTCTTGTGATCCAGTGTTCACCAGTGATCAGGGTTCGAGGCCCCTGTTGCGGCAATGGTGTAGTGTCCTTGGGAAAAGGCGCTTTACAATGAATGTCCTCACTCCGCCCAGGCAATAGAAATAGCTTCCTGACTTCGCTTGTGGAAGATAAAAACGGTGGAAGGAGAGGATTAATTTTGGCATCTACCTTCCTATGGCGGGTCATTGACACAGTAGATATCTTCTTCTTTTTCTTCTTCTTCTTCTTCGTTCGTGGGCTGCAACTCCCACATTCACCATTCACTCGTATGTACACGAGTGGGCTTTTCTGTGCATGACAGTCTTTGCCCCCCGACCCTCCTCCCTCCCCCCCCCCCCCCCGGCCATGTAATAATAATAATTATTATTATATTTATATAGCGCTGAATCTTGTGCACAGACAAATCAAAGCGCTTTCGCACCAGTCATTCACACGCATGCATAACTATAAAACTGAAAAAAAAAACCCACCCAAACAACTGAAGACAAGGAAGAGGCAGGGAAGGGAGGCTATTTTGGGAAGAGGTGGGTTTTAAGACCAGACTTGAAAGAGCTGAAAGCGGAGACCTGACGAAGAGAAAGTGGAAATTCATTCCAATTCCAAGGTCCAGAGACAGAGAAAGAACGGCGGCCAACAGTCGAGTGTTTGAATCTGGGTGTGCGTAAACAGAGTGGATCCGAAGCCGATCGTAGTGAGCGAGGTGGAGTGTAGAGGTGAAGGCAGCCACAGAGATAGGAAGGGGCACATTTGTGAATACATTTATAACATAGAGTGCTGATCTTGTACTTTATTCTGTGTGAGACAGGTAACCAGTGGAGATGTTGCAAAAGAGGAGTGATGCGCTCAGATCTTTTCTTTCTGAGAACGAGTCGGGCAGCAGAGTTTTGTATGCGCTGAAGAGACTGAATGGATGAAGCAATGGATGTAGGCAGCCATACTCCGTTTTCAGGGGGTCAACGGATAGGAATTCACTGCCACAATGGCTGGGAAAGCTATGGGACCATTGACTTTCAATGTTGTCTGGAGAAATCGAGAATTATTGAATGGTGGATTCCAAGTGTTCGTGACAAACTTTTCAAAATTAATGTGTGGAAAGATCGAGAACTCCTTCAGTGTCCGCGTTGGCATTCGGCTGATGAGGATTAGAATGAATTGTTCAAAGATTGGTTAATGATCATGATGATAATAGTGATAATGCTAATGATAATAATGATTACTTGTTGAGCGCTTTCCTCTCCCTTAAAAGGACCCCAAAGCGCTTTGCAAGAAACAGAAAAGATTCAACGCACAAAGGCACAAAGCAGATTCAAAGACAAACGCGTGTTACATTACAGTGACTGTGGGATTTAGAATAGAATAGAATATGTCTTTATTACCAAGTGTACCGGGGTCACAATGAATATTGGGGGGCGGGGAGGTGGGGCTGGTGGGGGTTGTACATAACAAGATACAAATATAAATCGAAAATCATACACAACAAACACAGATACAGTAGAAATAAGATACATACAAGTGCATATCAATATAAAAACTTGTGCATACTCACGCATGCACGCACATTTCTTGCATAATCGTCCACAACCCGTATTAACAGATTCAGAATATGATGATTATTTTTAGATTTCAGTTAGGATTCCGTAATGTGGCATAATGGTTAAGACACATGTCCGCCAACCACAATGTCCGTGAGGGTCTGGGTTCGAATCCCGCTTTCGCCCTCTCTCCCAAGTTTGACTGGAAAGTCAAACTGAGCGTCTAGTTATTCGGATGAAACGATCAGCAGAAGTCCCGTGTGCAGCACGCACTTGGCGCACTGAAAAAGAACCCATGGCAACGAAAGTGTTCTCCTCTTCAGTTGAAGAAAACCATCTCTGATAAGTAAAAAATATATATAAATTGCATGCTCTCAAGGCCTGACTAAGCGCGTTGGGTTACGCTGCTGGTCAGGTATCTGTTTAGCAGACTGATGTGGTGTAGCGAATATGGATTCATCCGAGCGTAGTGACGCCTTCTTGAGAAACCGATACTGATTCAGTTTCAGTCGCTGGTTTTCCGGCCTCTCTGCACAGCCAAAATGTTTGCCCGTTTCGAGGATTTTTTTTTTTTTTTTTAACAAGGGCTTCATTTTGTCCCACCACAAGTTAAGTGCTGTTCCAATGACACCCCTCCTCTAAAAACAAAACGCACGTGATTTTACACATATGACACGCACGCGCGAGCGCACGCGCGCGCACACACAAACACACAGACACGCGCGCGCGCGTGCAAGCACGCACATAGGCACACACACACACACACAAGCGCGCGCACACGCACACACACACACAAGCGCGCGCACGCACATACAAAAACACAGACACAGACACACACACACACACACATGGTGACATACGCACACACTCACACAAGAGCGCGCGCATAACGCACGCACGCACGCACGCACACACACACATACACACACACATAAAAGCGCGCACACAACGCACACAAACAAACACACACACACACACACATTACACACACACACACACACACACACACACACACACACACACACATCTCTCAGTCTATGTCTCTTGTTATTTTATACCTTCTTTCCCCCCCAAACTGATAACCTTCGCAGGCTGCAATCGCAAATTAAAACAAACCCTGTGATTATTACGGGTGCTGACTGCAATAATTTTTTGTTGCTCTAATTCCCCCTCCCCCCCCCCCCCCCCCCCCCCCCGCCCCACTCCCTTCCCCATCCCCCTACCCCTCACCCCTCTCCCCTTCCGACACGAGCTGCTTATTTTACGCAGTTTATTTATTCCACCCAGTCCTTGCGACATCATAATATGTAGGCGTCGCGAAAGAAACAGCAGACAGTTACCCCCACCAATAGCTAGCAACGGCTCAGAAGAGGTTATCATGGTGGTCAGAAAAAAACAAACAAACAACAACCAAGGAATCATTTCCAGCCACTCAGCGGTTCCAGATAAAACGAGTTTTAATTGGTCTATGATGCCTCTCACCAGACAATTTTTTTTTTATCGCTCTCATTTTTTTTTTTTATAATCTCTCTCCCCCTTTTTATGTATATTTGTACCCCCCTTTTATGTTCTCTCTCTCTCTCTCTCTCTCTCTCTCTCTCTCTCTCTCTCTCTGTCTCTATCTGTGTCTGTCTGTCTGTCTGTCTCTCTGTCTGTTTTTGTCTCTGTGTCTTTCTGTCGGTCTCTCTGTGTCTGTGTCTGTCTGTTTCTGTCTGTGTCTGTGTCTCTGTTTCTGTCTCTGTCTCTATCTGTTTCTGTCTCCGTCTGTGTCTCTATCTGTCTCTGTCTCTCTCTGTCTGTGTCTCTGTCTTTCTCTGTCTCTGTCTGTTTCTGTCTCTGTCTGTCTGTCTGTCTGTCTCTCTTCCACCCAATCCAATTACACGACACGTAGCCGTTTAGGAGCGAGAGGGGAGGGTGGGGGTAGGGTGTGTGTGTGTGGGGGGGGGGGGGAGGTGGGTGATGAAGGTGGGGGTGGAGGGGGTGTCTTTACGATTTTCTGACACTGGGATGATTCCGGGAGAAAGAGAGAGAGAGAGAGAGAGAGAGAGAGAGAGAGAGAGAGAGAGAGAGAGAGAGAGAGAGGTTATTTTAGTTGCAGGAAGCTATCTACGATTGAGGCTCATACTAATCATTAGCCAGAGCTATGAAGGGCCGTGTGTGTCTCTGCTGTTAGATAAGCCGCAGCAATGAGCGGTGTATGGAACTAATTAAGAGGCGGAGGTGCTGGGTTGGGGTTTTTTGGTTTTGGTTTTGTTTCTTCTTCTTCTTCTTTTTCTTCTTTTTTCTTTTTCTTTCTCTCTTTCTCTGAAGCCAGATAGGTGGGCTACGACGGGACAGAGGGTGGGGGGGCGGGGGAGGGGGAGGGGGGGAGGGGGTAGGTGGGGAGGTTGTGAAGGTGATGAAGAAGAAGATGGGGGTGTGTTCGTGTGTGTGTGTGGAGGGAATTAGTTGTGTGGATGGAGGTCCTTTATAGGAAGGTGGGTTAGGGGGTGGTGGGGGTAGGGGCGGGGTACTTTGTGGCTGCGGCAGGGAGGGGGTGGCGGGTGTTTCGGGGGGAGGGGGTGGGTGGGGGGAATATGTGGGGGAGGAGCAGAGAGAGCCCCGGATGTAAAAGATATCGTCTGCTTCGCGTAAATAAATGTCTCCGCTGGTTTTGAAGGGTCGTTTTTCCACAGAGAGAGAAGGGAGAGGTGGGGGGGGGGGGGGGGGAGGAAGGGGTTGGGATAGTTTATTCATCATGCCACAGCCCCTTGTGAAGAGGCGAGGGAAGGAGAAGTGGATAGGGAGATGCACGGGGAGAAAGAGAGAGAGAGAGAGAGAGAGAGAGAGAGAGAGACTTGCAGTTAAGTACACTACAGTGCAGTACACGGCAGAAGAGCCCAGCACAGTATCGCCCAAAGACCTCAAATATACAGATTAGTATGACTTTGGTGGTTTTTCGTGTTGAAGAAACCACAAAGTACTTTTAGGGAAAAAAAAAATCACAAAAAATTGGGTAGAGTGTGCAACTTATCCTTGCACCTGGAGCCGTATTCAAGAGACCGTCGTGCCTCTGTAGGGTAAGCAATTTGAGGTAACTGGGGGTACTCTGCCTGAGGCGAGGCAAACTGCCCTGATGGTTAGCACTGAAATATCCCGAATTCAGGAACACAAGAGCCTACCCCGCGCGTGGGGTTTGCAAACGCCAAGGCAATTTACCCTAATTACCTGCTAAAGGCAACTGCCCACGAAGTAGAGGTAAACATGGTGAGTCCTTTTTGACTCACTTGTGTAAACAAAGTGAGTCTATGTTTTAACCCGGTGTTCGGTTGTGTGTGTGTGTGTGTGTGTGTGTGTCTGTGTGTGTGTCTGTTTGTCCATGGTAAACTTTAATATTGACATTTTCTCTGCAAATACTTTGTCAGTTGACACCAAATTAGGCATAAAAATAGGACAAATTCAGTTCTTTCCAGTCATCTTGTTTAAAACAATATTGCACCTCTGGGATGGGCACAAAAAAAATCAATAATGAAGCCTAATTATATGCAAACTGCATTTACTGTTATATTTATATTTTTTGTATTCTCTAAACTTGGCACTTTGATCTGATATTCTGACCCAACAACAAGAGCAGTCATTATTATCATTTTTGGTTCAAACAGGAACTTCTTTTGCTAAGCATGGAAGTTTTATTTATTTTGCAAACGTTTTGGTGCAGATAGTAAAAAAAGGGAAATTACTCTGTAATTAATGCTAGGGGACATAATTTGTTTTAAACTGATCTTTCTCATCTTAAACATTACATTTTGAAATTATACTCAATACATAAAAAGCTTGAGTGTTTTACTCTCAGTCACAAGTGAGTCTTGAAGGCCTTGCCTCTCTTGTGTAGTATTGTATTTGTTGGGAAAACAGGCGTGTTTTGTGGATAGCACGTGTTTTGCGAACTCTCTCAACAATGTTCCGAACTATGGTGCGGTGAGAAGCAAAACTGAGAGCATGCGCAGCCGGAAGGGAATCACCGGGATTTTCAATTATAGACAATGGGTTAGCTAGCTGCCTGAGCATACTGCTCGTGTTTTGAATTCGAAGATAACTTAATTAACTCACTCAGTACGGCCAGTCCTCTCTTCTCCTCTACACAGACCCCTCGCATGTCCAGCGGGTGTCTGAATGACCCAACCTTTAGCTTCCATCTTCAGAATTGTGGTATTCTTTGTCAACATTCACGTCTTCAGTATAAGAGCCTTCCGCTTGCAATATTTTGATGATGGTAATTGGGGTGAAACGCTGTTAACGTCGTCTCTTTCGCCGTTCGTATGGAGAGAGTTAACCTTCACGTTAAACTGTACCTGCAGGCCGCAGCCATGTCTGGGGTAACTTGCCTGAAGGCAAAATGAATTTTTGTCTTGAAAACAGTCCCTGGAGTTTGATTTGTTTCGTTAGTAAATTTATCATATATAGTTATTTCAAAACTTTAGATTTTTTGGGTGTGTTTCTATGCTTGTTTTGTTCGCTATTGTTGGACTGAACTTGTGATTCAATGTGTGTGTGTTGTTTATTGTGTGACCTCCACAACACACACGCAGGCGCAAAAGGGTGGCATTTTTGTGAATCTTTGAATCATAGTTATTGGTGATTAGTATGGCTTCGGTGATTAAGAAAGTATTTTATATTTGTATTTGTATTACTTTTTTTGTCACAACAGATTTTTATTTCTCTGTGTGAAATTCGCGCTGCTCTCCCCAGGGAGAGTGCGTTGCTACACTGACAGCACCATCCTTTTTTTTTTTTTTGCCTGCAGTTTTATTTGTTTTCCTAAGGAAGTGGATTTTTCTACATAATTTTGCCAGGAACAACCCTTTTGTTGCCGTGGGTTCTTTTACGTGCACTAAATGCATACTGCACACGGGACCACAGTTTATCGTTTCATCCGAATGACTAGTGCCTGGACCACAACTCAAGGTCTAGTGGAGGGGGAGAAAATACTGGCGACTGCCGGTGTGATTCGAACCAGTGCGCTCAGATTCTCTCGCTTCCAAAGCGGACGCGTTATCTCAGGCCAGCACTCTGGAGTGACTGCTGAAGTTAAATTTCTTTGAGTCTTTGAATCTTAGTGATTGGTAATTAGCGTGACTTTGGTGATTAAGGATGTGATTGGTCAAGTTAAATTTCTTTGAGTCTTTGAATCTTAGTGATTGGTAATCAGCATGACTTTTGTGATGTGATTTCTTATTGATTGGTGATAAATGTGGCTTTTGGTGGTTTTCTTCGTGACAGAAATTTCATATCCTGGCTTCTTAAAACTGTTGACATGTTCAAGTCAAAACTGAATGGAGTCTCCCGTCGGATCGACGGACGAGTAGGCAGGTAGGCTTATCTGTCGGTGTGTATCCCCATATGGGAGAAGAGGCCGATTCTGGATGCGCAGCACTTCCCACAGGTGTTGCAAGGGAAAACGTCTCCAGAAGTTGAGCCCTGCTTCCTTCGCTCACGCTTCTCCTTAATGGCCAGCGTTCTCTTGTTTTCAAACGTCTTTATGCTACTAGTCACAACTGAGAAGAAGAACAAGGTGCATGATCTTAAGGTGTTTCTCCAGACAGTAAGAACTGCTGGCTGGATTACCACCATATGAGTAAAGACAGCAAAAGTGTTTTTTTCCCCGGACTTTCTTTGGTCGACCACCGTTTTATTTTGTACACAATCAACTAAACAACGTGGCAATAATCAAAACCAATACCCGGCATTCCATAACTATGTCAAAGTAATCAATAGCATTTATGGAATAAATCACCCATACGAAAAAAAAAGCATGCAATTTTTCATTTACTGATTTGGGGCATGTGAAATAGAAGAAGAAGAAGAAGAAAAAAAACCCACAACAAAACAAACAAACAAATAAAAAACAACAACAAAACCAAACCAAGACAATGATAGGGAAGGAAGCCGCACAGATCATACAACTATGTGTACAAAAATTAACATTAATCTTCTTCTTTTTTGTTCTCTCTCTCTCTCTATGATACATATGTAGCTAAGGCAGTTAAAATACCATCTAATGCCAGAACCTCTGGTAGGGTTATTGTTTTTGTACACAAGGTATTTTCAAAGTTAGTGAAAAGAATTAAGTAAAATATGAACACTTGGTGATTTTGGAAATAAACAAATTGTTACTTAAGTTGGAAAAAAAATGTTTTCCTGATTTGTCTATACATCCACCCATATGACAGTAAATACTGGAATACTGCATAACATGGATATGGCATAGAAGTTCTGGAACAGTGCATTGTCGTAAATATTCACTCATAAGACGGTTGGTAACCCGTAAGATATACTAACTAACTAACTAACCAACCGACTGTATGACTGACTAAATAGAAAAAAACCCAAACAAAACATACACACACACACACACACACACACACACACACACACATATATATATATATATATCATATATATATATATATATATGTGTGTGTGTGTGTGTGTGTGTGTGTGTACATACAGCGATAGATAGATAGATAGATAGATAGATAGATAAATAGATAGATAGATAGATAGATAGATAGGTAAACATATATATCATTATATAAGTATCGTTAGCATTTTTGTCATGGTTTCGTACAACCGTTCGTACATATTCATTCGTATCTCTGCCTGCGTTTTTACTAGCTACAATGCAAAGTGAGGATTTAGATTATATATATATATATATATATGATAGTCAGTCGTGTCCGACTATGGCCATCAGAACAGCAGGGGAGGCAACTGCTGTTCCGACTATTTGGGCTAGAATTTGATTATAGTGGAGAGTGTCTTGCCCAAGTTACATCCCCACTCTCTCGGCCAAGAGGGTTTTAGGACAGTCGGCGTTGGGATGGTTCCCGAAGGCCAACTAGCCCACAAGGCTGCAGCACTAAGAACCAGTGCAATTTTGCCTCCTAGTTTGAGAGTCATAGTCCTTCACAAAAGACTAAGCTGTAAATGATTTCCCATTGACTGGAGAAACCATTGATAATACAGCTCTCACTTTGCTGTTGGCCCAAATGTAGATTAACTCTCTCCATACGAACGGCGAAAGAGACGACGTTAACAGCGTTTCACCCCAATTACCATCATCAAAATATTGCAAACGGAAGGCTCTTATACTGAAGACGTGAATGTTGACAAAGAATACCACAATTCTGACGATGGAAGCTAAAGGTTGGGTCATGCAGACACCCACTGGACATCCGAGGGGTCTGTGTAGAGGAGAAGAGAGGACTGGCCGTACTGAGTGAGTTAACAGCAGCCTAATGGCCAGGACACTCTGGAGCGGGGACTAGGGAAGAATAAGTCATTCCAGTCCATGGGTTATTTAATAGGCGTCTTCCCACAGCAGCCTCTCAACCGTGTGACCAGCTAAGTGAAGTGCTGGATGGTGAGTGAGTGAGTGAGTGGGTGTTGCCCTGGAATCTCTCGCAACTGACGTGACAGCGGCGCAGATGTTGCAGATTTGGAAGAAAAGCAGTGCTAGCGTTGTGGTTGGCTGTCGATTTCTAATCCACTGAAAGAGGTTGTGTGTGTGTGTGTGTGTGTGTGTGTGTGTGTGTGTGTGTGTGTGTGTGTGTGTGTGTGTGTGCGCGCGCGCGCGTGGAGGCGGTAAACTGATGAAGGGGGTTAAAGTGTTTTACACACGTTTCATGTGTGTAGATGAGCTTATATACATGAATACAACGCTTGATATATCTTTGTGGGCTGTATCAAGCACAGAGCGCTATCATTATCGTTAAGGTAACGGAGAAGAAAAAAAAAAGCCTGTTTGCAATAGGATATGCCGATACACTATCATGTTTTTGTTCGTTATCCTTCTTTCTGTCTTTCTTCTGCTGTCTCGCTATAAGCAACAAGGTTTGCTTTGCTCTTCCCAGTGGAGAGAGACTGTTTCTCGACCATTTTTTTTTGTCTGCCCTTATCCCTTTTCCATATTTATCACGTACTATATTATTTTCATGTTAGGAAAGAACACGGCTGACTTGTGCTTTTATTATTATCTGCAGTTTGCGTTGTGGATAAAAAAAAAGAAAGAAAAAAAAAGCAAAACAAAAACAAAACAAAAACGAAATACCCCCCCCCCCCTCCCCACCAAAAACAAAGAACCCTCTTACGAATCATTAGTTTTTATTGTGCTGCCAAGCAAAAAAAAAAACAAAAAACAAGACAACAAAAAAACAAAAAAAACCCCAAAAACCCATGTTACATACATGGGGAGGATCAAAAAGAAACACAACATTTAATATGAGCATAAGACACCACCTGCGTAAAGCATATTTATCTGAGGGAGGCTCCATATGGAACACGTTTTGATTCCTTGTAACCCGCAGCGTGCATCAACGGGTTTAGATTTCAGGGGGGGGAGTTAACTCCCACCCCACCCCCCCACCCCTGAAGATTCGGCGGTGGGCAAGGAGGTCCCCCGGGCAGTCACCGCACCATTAGGTAAATTACCGTTCTTGCCTGAAGATTTATTGGAGAGGCGGCGCTGTAGGTCCTGGGAAGATGGCGACTCTCAGCAAGTTGCTCTCAATTACCCGTGTCTTCAAAAGGACGGGCGATCGACACGCCACTATCATAGATAACCCCCCTGACTCCACCTGCCTTTGATTCTCCTCTGACACCGGAGTCCGTTCTTTTGGGGGCCCCGCCGGAGAGTCAAACGGGGGGAGAGGGGGGTGGGGGGGGGAAGGGGGGGAGGGGAAGGGGGAGGGGGGGTGGGGTTGGGAAGGGGGCTGAACTCTTTGGTGCAAGAACTGATGTGTTCTAGGTCTCGGCCTGCAGTTGTCTGGCATTGGTAAAAAAAAACAGCTTCGGCCTGCAGTGTCTGGCATTGGTAAAAAAAACAGCTTCTGTCGGTCTGCAGTGTCTGGCATTGGTAAAACAGCTTCGGCCTGCAGTGTCTGGCATTGGTAAAACAGCCTCGGTCTGCAGTGTCTGGCATTGGTAAAACAGCCTCGGTGTGCAGTGTCTGGCATTGCTAAAACAGCCTCGGTGTGCAGTGTCTGGCATTGCTAAAACAGCCTCGGTCTGCAGTGTCTGGCATTGGTAAAAACAGCCTCGGTCTGCAGTGTCTGGCATTGGTAAAAACAGCCTCGGTCTGCAGTGTCTGGCATTGGTAAAAAAAAAATCAGCTTCTGTCGGTCTGCAGTGTCTGGTATTAGTAAAACAGCTTTGGACTCCATGTCGGGCTTTGGGTAAAACAGCTTCAGTCTGGACGTCTGGTTTTGGAAAAAAAAAGCCACAAAAAAGCAAAGAAAACAAAACAAAACAAAACAAACAAACAAACAACAACAGTAACAACAACAACAGCAACAACAAAAACAACAAAACCACACAGCTTTGACTTGTGGGTCTGGTACTGGTAAAACAGCTTCGATCTGCATGCCTGGTTTTTGAAAAAAAAAGAAGAAGAAGAAAAAAAAAAAGATTTGGCTTGTTGGTCTAGTATTGGTAAAAACAGCGTCACCAGGAGGTAAACACTCTGAGCAGTTACTAGAGGTTGTATAATGATAATAATAATAATGGTATTTATATAGCGCTGAATCTTGTGCAGAGACAAATCAAAGCGCTTTCGCACCAGTCATTCACACGCATGCATAACTATAAAACTGGAGAAACTGAAGACAAGGAAGAGGCAGGGAAGGAAGACTAGGTGGGTTTTAAGGCCAGACTTGAAAGACCTGAGTGTGGAGACTCGACGAAGCGAGAGAGGAAGTTCATTCCAATTGCAAGGTCCAGAGACAGAGAAAGAACGGCGGCCAACAGTGGAGTGTTTGAATCTGGGTATGCGTAAACAGAGTGGATCCAACGCCGATCGTAGTGAACGAGATGGAGTGTAGAGGTGAAGGCAGCCGCAGAGATAGGAAGGGGTAGATTTGTGAATACATTTATAACATAGAGTGTTGATTTTGTACTTTATTCTGTGTGAGACAGAGAGCCAGTGGAGATGTTTGCAGAATACAGAATACTTCATCCCCAAAATAATGAGAGAAATCCGTTTGTGTGTATAAAATTATGTAACATAAAACAATACACGAGAATCATAGTCATTCAGTATGAATACACAAAAGACGTGGAAATGTTCATATGCTATGTGAAACAAACAAACAAACAAACTCACATACGATAGACACAATCATAGGCATGCAGTAAACACAATAAGAGAATATGCATAGAAAAAGCGTAGACAATAAGAGATTAATTAAGAAACACAATAAGAGAGTAGGCACAGAAAGCATACTGCAGTTGAATTTAATACTATTAAAAAAATCATATCAATGCAGAGTGCAGAGTACACACCTGAACGAACACACACACACACACACACACACACACACACACACACACACACACACACACACACACACACACACACACACACACACACACACACAAGGACATCAAAGTAGCAGAAAGCTCACCAGTCTAATATAGAGACTACGACTGGATGCCATAAAAACAAAATATACTTCAAATGTGACTTGCATTTGTGGCAATGAAATTACCCCCGCGCATATCATCCATGAATGTGAACAGTCAAAACCGTATTTACCTATGTCATTTACAAAATCTGCAGTTCCATCTGCTTCCATTAGAAATGTCTTATGTGATAATCAACATGTGTTTGAAATAGTTCAGAGTTTGATTTGGAGCCCAATTGGCTCTTTGTTGTGATTCTACTGGTTGACTAGTTAGTTTATTTTATTTCTTTTATATTTCTTTCCTTTTTTTTAAATTTATGCTAATTGGGGAGAGAGGTACAGGGAAAGTAGTGATGATCTAAGGCATGGGTGGGGTGGGGGAGATGATGGATTTTCGTCTGAAATCACAAATGTGGATAGACGTTAAGTAAAGAACGAACACACACACACACACACACACACACACACACACACACACACACACACACACACACACACACACACACAAAGACGACAGAGGGTATTTACTGGACTTGGGATCACAGTTTCAGTTTCAGTTTCATTTTCAAGGTGTCAAAGCGTTCGGACTGATCCATATACGATGAATAAGACATGCTTCATGAAAAAAAAGGAAAAAAAAAAAACCCAAACAAAACAACATACAAAACAAACAAACAAACAAACAAAAATCAACATCAAGGAGTAGGTGCCTACCCTATGCATAAACCGTACGTGCAGGTTATATACCTCCAGAGCCTACCCGTAGATTTGCATAAAACATCACAATAAACTTGAAATAAAATAGAAAAAAATATATCAACAAATAGCTAAGTACTTTAGAATAAGATCAAAAGAAAAATACGTTATAGAAAGCGAATGGCTGAAAAAAAAAGAAAGAAGGAATGAGCGAGAAAGAACGAGAGAGAGACAGAGAGAGAGAGAGAGAAAGGGAGAGAGAGAGAGGGAGTGAGAGAGAGAGAGGAAGGAAGAGAGAGAGAAAGGTAGAGAGAGAGAGTGGGAGAAAAAGAGAGGGAGGGAGAGAGAGAGAGTGAAAGGGAGAGAGACAGGGGGAGAAAGAGAGAGAGAGAGAAAGGGAGAGAGAGAGAGAGAGAGAAAGGAAGAGAGAGAGAGAGAAAGGGAGAGGGGGAGAAAGAGAGAGAGAGCGAGATAAAGAGAGAGAGAAAGGGAAAGAAAGAAAGAGAGAGAGAGAGAGAGACAGAGAGAGAGACAGGAATCAAGTGTGTTTATTTTTGTTTTTCCTTCTGTTCTCTCTCTGTGTGTGTGTGTGTGTGTGTGTGTGTGTGTGTGTGTGTGTGTGTGTGTGTGTGTGTGTGTGTGTGTGTGTGTGTGTGTGTTCGTTCTTTAGTTTAACGTCTTTTCACTCTCTCTCTCTCTCTCTCCCCTCTTCCCTCCACTTCTCTCTCTTCCTCTCTCTCCTCCCTCTTTCTCTCCCCCTATCCCTCTCTCCCCCCTCTCTCCACCCCCCTCTTTCCCTCCCCTCCCCCCTCTCTCCCCACTCCCCCCGCACCCCTCTCTCTCTTCCTCTCTCTCCCCCCTTTCCCTCCCCCTATCTCTCTTCCTCTCTCTTCCCTTCTTTCCCTCCCCCTCTCTCTCTCCTCTCTCTCCCCCTCTTTCCCTCCCCCTCTCTCTCTTACTCTCTCTCCCCCTTTCCCTCCCCCTCTCTCTCTTCCTCTCTCTCCCCCTCTTTCCCTCCCCCTCTCTCTCTTCCTCTCTCTCCCCCTTTCCCTCCCCCTCTCTCTCTTCCTCTCTCTCCCCCTTTCCCTCCCCCTCTCTCTCTCCTCTCTCTTCCCCTCTTTCCCTGCCCCCTCTCTCTCTTCCTCTCTCTCCCCCTCTTTTCCCTCCCCCCTCTCTCTCCCCTCTTTCCCTCCCCCCTCTCTCTCTTCCTCTCTCTCCCCTTTCCCTCCCCCTATCTCTCTTCCTCTCTCTTCCCTTCTTTCCCTTCCCCCTCTCTCTCTTCCTCTCTCTCCCCCTTTCCCTCCCCCTCTCTCTCTTTCCCCTCTTTCCCTGCCCGCTCTCTCTCTTCCTCTCTCTCCCCCCTCTTTCCCTCCTTCCTCTCTCTCTTCCTCTCTCTTCCCTTCTTTCCCTCCCGCTCTCTCTCTCTCTCCCCCTTTCCCTCCCCCTCTCTCTCTTCCCTTCTTTCCCTGCCCCCTCTCTCTCTTCCTCTCTCTCCCCCTTTCCCTCCCCCTCTCTCTCTTCCTCTCTCTTCCCCTCTTTCCCTTTCCCCCCTCTCTCTTCCTCTCTCTCCCCCCTCTTTCCCTCCCCCCCTCTCTCTTCCTCTCTCTCCCCCTTTCCCTCCCCCTCTCTCTCTTCCTCTCTCTCCCCCCTTTCCCTCCCCCTATCTCTCTCTCCCCCTCTTTCCCTCCCCCCTCTCTCTTCCTCTCTCTCCCCCTCTTTCCCTCCCCCCTCTCTCTCTTCCTCTCTCTCCCCCTCTTTCCCTCCCCCCTCTCTCTCTTCCTCTCTCTCCCCCCTCTTTCCCTCCCCCCTCTCTCTCTTCCTCTCTCTCCCCCCTCTTCCTCCCTCTCTCTCTTCCTCTCTCCCCCCCTCTTTCCCTGCCCCCTCTCTCTCTTCCTCTCTCTCCCCCTCTTTCCCTCCCCCCTCTCTCTCTTCCTCTCTCTCCCCCCTCTTCCTCCCTCTCTCTCTTCCTCTCTCTCCCCCTCTTTCCCTCCCCTCTCTCTCTCTTCCTCTCTCTCCCCC